>NC_092000.1:23855950-24008450 GCF_044704955.1 Pristiophorus japonicus | reverse complement strand
ACACACACACACTGACACACGCACTGACACACACACAGACTGTCACACACATACTGACACATACACTGATGAACATACACACTGACACACACACATACACACACTCACACAGACACACACACACACACATACACACACACGCACACTGACACAAACACTGACACACACACATACTCACACACACACACAGACACACACGCACACACAAACTGATACACACACACACTGACACACAATGACACACACACACTGACACACACGCAATTTGACACACACACACTGACACACACACACTGACACACACACACTGACACACACACACACTTACACACACTATGACACACACGCACACACGCACACACACACTGACACACACACACTGATACACACACACACACAAACACTGATACACACAAGCACACTCACTCACACACTGACACACACACACACACTGCCAAAAACACACACACACTGATGCACACACTCACTCAGTCACTTACACACACACACAGGCACACACACACACAGACACACACACACACTCAGTCACTCACACACACACACAGGCACACACAGACACACACATACCCATACTGCCACACACTCACTCAGTCACTCACACACACACTGACACACACACCTACTGACACACACTCACACACACTCACTGACAGACACTCACACACTGACACACACACACACTGACACACACATACTGACACACACACTGCCAAACATACACACTGACACACACACACACACACACACTCACACGCACACACACTGACACACACACTGACACACACACACTGACACATACACACACACACTGACACACACACACACTGACACACACTGACACACACACACTGACACACACACACTGACACACACACACACTGACACACATTGACACACACACACACTGACACACAGACACACACAGGCACACACACAGACACACACTCACTCACTCACACACTGACACACACACATACACACACTGCCACACAGACACACACACTCACTCAGTCACTCACACACCCATACTGACACAACTCACTCAGTCACTAACACACACACTGATACATACACACTCATACACAGACACACACACTGATACACACACTCACTCACTCACACACACACACACTGACATGCGCACACTCACTCACGCACTCACTCACGCATGCACTCACTCACTCACGCACTCACAGAAACACACTCACTCACTGACTCACTCAGTCATGCACTCATTCACTCAATCAGGCAGTCACTCACTCACATACTCACTCACGCCCTCACGCACTCACTCACTCACTCACTCACACACACTTACTCACTCACTCACTCACGCACTCACACACTCACGCACTCACACACACTCTCACTCACTCGCTCACGCTCACTCACTCACTCACTCACGCTCACTCACTCACTCACTCACTCATGCACTCACACACTCACGCACTCACACACACTCTCACTCACTCACTCACTCACTCACTCACTCACGCTCACTCACTCACTCACTCACGCTCACTCACTCACTCACTCACTCACGCTCACTCACTCACTCACTCACTCACACTCACTCACTCACGCTCACTCACTCACTCACTCACACTCACTCACTCACGCTCACTCACTCACTCACACTCACTCACTCACTCACTCACTCTCACTCACTCACACGCTCGCTCACTCACTCACTCACGCTCGCTCACTCACTCACTCACTCACGCTCGCTCACTCACTCACTCACTCACGCTCACTCACTCACTCACTCACGCTCACTCACTCACTCACTCACTCACTCACGCTCACTCACTCACTCACACTCACTCACTCACTCACGCTCACTCACTCACTCACACTCACTCACTCACTCACTCACGCTCGCTCACTCACTCACTCACTCACTCACACACACACTCACAGATGCACACACACACACTCACTCACTCACTCACTCACACTCACTCACTCACTCACTCACTCACTCACACTCACTCACTCACGCTCACTCACTCACGCTCACTCACTCACTCACTCACTCACGCTCGCTCACTCACTCACTCACTCACTCACTCACTCACTCACACACTCACAGATGCAAACACACACACAGACAGACACAGTCTCTAAGGCCTCAGTTTCGCTGCAGATGAATTAATGCTGAGACAGCTCACCGTTCGGTGTTCAGTTTGTTGACTCTGACCAAGCTGTAATGTTGTGCGCCCGTATTATGGGGTGGATGGTTCAGTATTAAATAAGAACATAAGAAATAGGAGCAGGGGTAGGCCATGTGGCCCCTCGAGCCTGCTCCGCCATTCAATAAGATCATGGCTGATCTTCAACCTCAACTCCACTTTCCCCATATCCCTTGATGTCCCTAGACTCCAAAAATCTATATCTCAGCCTTGAATACACTCAAAGACTGAGCCTCCACAGCCCTCTGGGGCAGAGAATTCCAAAGATTCACCATCTCTGAGTGAAGAAATTTCTCCTCATCTCAGTCCTAAATGGCCGACCCCTTATTCTGAGACAGTGACCCCTGTTTCTAGACTCCCCAGCCAGGGGAAACATCCTCCCTGCATCTACCCTGTCAAGCCCTGTAAGAATGTTGTATGTTTCAATGAGATCACCTCATTCTTCTAAACTCTAGAGAATATAGACCTAGTCTGCTCAATTTCTCCTCATAAGACAATCCCCCCATCCCAGGAATCAGTCTGGTGAACCTTCGTTGCACTCCCTCTATGGCCAGTATATCCTTCCTTAGGTAAGGAGACCAAAACTGTCCACAATACTCCAGGTGTGGCCTCACCAATGCCCTGTATAATTACAGCAAGACGTCTTAATTTCTTTTAGGGTAGATGGTGTAGAATTACAAAGAAAGAAAGACTTGCATTTATATAGCGCCTTTAATGACCACTGGACATATCGAAGCGCTTTACAGCCAATGAAGTACTTTTGGAGTGTAGTCACTGGTGCAATGTGGGAAACGCGGCAGCCAATTTGCACACAGCAAGCTCCCACACACAGCAATGTGATAATGACCAGATAATCTGTCTTTGTTATGTTGATTGAGGGATAAATATTGGCTAGGACACCGGGGAAAACTCCCTTGCTTTTCTTCGAAATAGTGCCGTGAGATCTCTTACATGCACCTGAGCGAGCAGATGGGGGCCTCGGTTTAATGTCTCATCTGAAAGACGGCACCTCCGACAGTGCAGCACTCCCTCAGCACTGCACTGGGACGTGTCAGCCTAGATTTATGTGCTCGAGTCTCAGGGCATGTGGTGTACTACAAACATGATAACACATGCATTCTAACGGCACAATAATCACTGGGCTTGTCTCCGCAGAACCCAGACACAAGGACGTTCAGGAGGTTTGCTCAGAATCACACCCTGAATGTGGATCTCGCGGGGAAGGTTGCAGGTGGACCTTGCTCTCCAATGGGGGTCTATTAATTATGGAAAATAGCCCAGTCCATAAAAAGTGATGTTTGAGATGTCTACGCTCCCCTAATTCTGCCCTCTTGAGCATCCCTGATTATAATCGTTCAACTATCGGCGGCCATGCCTTCTGTTGCCTGGGCCCCAAGCTCTGCAACCCCCCTGCCTCAGAGAGCTGTGGAAGCTGGGTCATTGTATAAATTTAAGACAGAGATAGACAATTTCGTAAGCAATAAGGGGATAAGGGGTTATGGGAAGCGAGCGGGGAAGTGGACCTGAGTCCATGATCAGATCAGCCATGATTGTATTAAATGGCGGAGCAGGCTCGAGGGGCCATATGGCCTACTCCTATTTCTTATGTTCTTATGTTGTCAACCTCTCCACCTCTCTACCTCTCTTTCCTCCTTCAAGACGCTCCTTAAAACCTACCTCTTTGACCAAGCCTCTGCCCTAATTTCTACTTATGCGGCTCGGTGTCAAATTTTTCATCTCATAATATTCCTGTGAAGCACTTTCTGTTTACGGGGCCCAGTAGAGGCGAGGGCCCAGGGGCAGCACAGGCCAGCCCACACTGCGACATGTGTGTGCACTAGGTCCATGCAGCAAAGCAGATCTGTTTAACCCTTGCCACTGGACCAAGACCTAGCTCTGTCGAGCCCGTGTGGTGGCTGGTGTGCAACGGTCACCACAGGTTAAAAAAATCCACGCACAGGCACCTTCCACCCCCAGAGTTCAGGACTGGAACATCGAGTCCTTCATTGAAACATCTGTGAACTCGTGTGGAAGCAAGTCACCCTCGTTCCAGGGACCGCCTTTGATGATGGTGATGGACGCGCCTTGGGATGTTTCACGATGTTAAAGGCGCAGGGTAATTGCAAGTTGTTGCTGTGCTGCGAATCACGATGCGTTGTACAGTTGGTCTTTGGGCTGCCCGTCATCATTGGCACGTTGGCACGGCGGCACCCGGACGAAACGCCGACAGCGCGATTTGAGGGGATGCTGTGACCCTCCGAGGGTTAACGCGCTCGATAGGCATGCACAGCGCTGCGCGATCCGACAACCAATTCAACGGTAATGATGGGCTTTATTGGCCGCAGGGATGGCTGGCAGCAGACGGACTGGCTGCCAGGGAAGCAGTGCCGAGCACACTGGCATTGATTTATTGATCTGTGTGAGGTGAAGATGTGGAACAAGGTGGCAGTTTAATGGAAGCAGCATGTTTTCCAGTAAGAGAGAAACCGCTGCCTTATTAATGGAAATACTTCTGAGAGCTTCGTGACCACTCAATCACCCATCAAGTAGCACTCGGCCACAAATGGAGCCCCAGGCTGGCTCCAGCTCGACTCTGAGGCCGCAGCACGCACGCTCGTTGTTAAAGGATCTTACAGCACAGAACAAGGCCATTCGGCCCATCGTGCCTGTGCCCGCTCTTTGAACGAGCGATCCAATTAGTCCCATTCCCCTGCTCTTTCTCCACAGGCCTGAAAATATTTCCCTCAAAATGTTTATCAAATTCCCTTTTGAAAAAGTTACGATAGAATCTGCTTCAACCATTCTGTCAGGCAGCGCATTAAAGATCATAATTTTTTAATCCTGATCTTGGCCTTTCTTGCAAAGGGGATGGAGTATAAAAGCAGGGAAGTCTTGCTACAGTTATATATGGTATTGGTGAGGCCACACCTGGAATACTGCGTGCAGTTTTGGTTTCCATATTTACGAAAGAATATACTTGCTTTGGAGGCAGTTCAGAGAAGGTTCACTCGGTTGATTCCGGGGATAAGGGGATTGACTTATGAGGAAAGGTTGAGGAGGTTAGGCCTCTACTTATTGGAATTCAGAAGAATGAGAGGTAATCTTATCGAAGTGTATAAGATAATGAGGGGGCTTGACAAGGTGGGTGCAAAGAGGATGTTTCCACTGATGGGGGAGACTAGAACTAGAGGGCACGATCTTAGAATAAGGGGCCGCCCATATAAAACTGAGATGAGAAGGAATTTCTTCTCTCAGAGAGTTGTGGAATTCGCTGCCTCAGAGAGCTGTGGAAGCTGGGACATTGAATATATTTAAGACAGAAATAGACAGTTTCTTAACCGAAAAGGGGATAAGGGGTTATGGGGAGCGGGCGGGGAAGTGGACCTGAGTCCATGATCGGATCAGCCATGATCGTATTAAATGGCGGAGCAGGCTCGAGGGGCCATATGGCCTACTCCTGCTCCTATTTCTTATGTTCTTATGTTCTTATGTTTAATCCTCATCTTACCTATGGATCCTTTGCCAACGCCCTTAAATCTGTGACCTCTGGTTACTATCCTTCTGCCAGTCGGAACAGTTTCTCCTTATTTACCCTTCCTGATTTCGAATGCCTCCATTATATTTCTCCGAACTCTTTTCTGCTCGATGGAAAACAAGACACATCACAGACAATGCACACCACTGTATTCAGTGAGGTATCTTCAGCATTGAATGAACTGATGACATCAAGTAGCTGAACAACCTTTGTACTTTCACTGCATTCAAAAACCATCCAAACTGATCCATTTGAATCACGTGTAGATGTCCAACAGGAATAGCAGCAATCCCACTGGGCATCTTGCCCAGCTCAACAATGACTGAAGTAATCCACCAGCAGGAGCGAGAGAAACATGAAGCCATTGAGGCTAAAGGTGTATAAAGTGAGGATTTTAAATTGGGACTTTATAACAGAGTTTTATGATGCATAAACCAACTGTTTTGTCCATAGGAATTAGGAGCAGGAGTAGGCCATTCGGCCCCTCGAGCCTGCTCCATCAGTCAATGAGATCACGGCTGATCTTCTACCTCAACTCCACTTTCCTGCACTGTCTCCATATCTCTTGATTCCCTTAATATTCAAAAATCTATCGATCTCTGTCTTGAATATAGTCAAAGACTTAGCCTCCACACCCCTCTGGGGTAGAGAATTCCAAAGACTCACCAGCCTCTGAGTGAAGAAATTTTTCCTCATCTCAGTCCTAAATGGCCGACCACTTATCCTGAGACTGTGTGACCCCTGGTTCTAGACTCCCCAGCCCGGGGGAAACAACCTCCCTGCATCTACCCTGTCAAGCCCTGTAAGAATGTTGTAAGTTTCAATGAGATCACCTCACATTCTTCTAAACTCGAGAAGGCCTAGTCTGCTCAATCTCTCCTCAGAGGACAATCCCCCCATCCCAGGAATCAGTCTGGTGAACCTTCGTTGCACTCCCTCTGTGGCAAGTATAATCGTTCCTTCAGTAAGACCTCTTCTCCTTCTCAGTGGACTCCCAAACTTAAGTTTCTCTAATCTTTCCTCTTAGTTCCATTCTTTTGCGATCATTCCATTGCTGTTCCCTATATCCTTCCCAATGCATGCCAGTCTCTTTCAAAGTGCGGCAACCTAATTTTATGCAACTAAGGTTTGCCCAGCGTACGACAAAACCTCAGCCGAACATCTGGACATCTACACTCACCACTCTGGCTATGAATGAAGAAAGATCTGCATTTCTATAGCGCCTTTCACGGCCACCGGACGTCCCAAAGCGCTTTACAGCCAATGAAATACTTTTGGAGTGTAGTCACTGTTGTAATGTGGGAAACGCGGCAGCCAATTTGCGCACAGCAAGCTCCCACACACAGCGATGTGATAATGACCAGATCATCTGTTTTTTTTGTGATGTTGATTGAGGGATAAATATTGGCCCCAGGACATTGGCGATAACTCCCCTGCTCTTCTTCGAAATAGTGCCGTGGGATCTTTTACATCCACCCGAGAGAGCAGACGGGGCCTGGGTTTAACGTCTCATCCTAAAGACGGCACCTCCGACAGTGCAGCACTCCCTCAGCACTGCACTGGGAGTGTCAGCCTAGAATTTTATGCTCAAGTCCCTGGAGTGGGTCTTGCTCCATTCTGCTCCAGTGTGCTACTCTCTGAGTCACAGTTCTATTTACTTTCCAACTCCTTCTCCCCTTTGCCTTGGCATTGAAGTTGATGAGCTGCTGTCAATCCCAGGTGACCAAGTCTCCCTGTCTGATTCCATTCCCTTCATCGTTTGTCTATGTTGCTTGTTGTTTCTCCTAACACATACTTTGCGCTGACATCCATATTAAATTTCATTTGCCTAATTGCATAACTGATTTAAATCAATTGCAAATCGTTAACTGTCCCGATGGTGCTCCCTTATTCAGAGTCACCGCAACGTTAATGTGCCTGCAACTGTTTTCTGAATCCAGTTTACTCACAGTCTGACCCCTGGGTCACTCCACTCAGCTCCTCCTCCAACACTGACCCCTGACCCTGGGTCACTCCACACAGCCCCTCCCCCATCATGACACTGAGCCCCGGGTCACTCCACTCAGCCCCTCCCCCACCCCCACATGGCCCCTGACCCCTGGGTCACTCCACTCAGCCCCTCCCCCATCCTGATACTGACCCCTGGGTCACTTCACTTAGCTCCTCCCCCACCACGACACTGACCCCTGGGCCACTCCACTCAGCCCCTCCCCATCCTGACTGACCCCTGACCCCTGGAGTACAGCAGTCAGCCCCTCCCCATCTTGACACTGATCTATGCAGTGCTATAATCATCAATCATACGCAGTCTCTCAGAATCGAGGAAGACTTGCTTCCACTCTTAAAATGAGTCCTTAGGTGGCTGAACAGTCCAATACGAGAGCCACAGTCCCTGTCACAGGTGGGACAGATAGTCGTTGAGGGTAAGGGTGAGTGGGACAGGTTTGCCACACGCTCTTTCCGCTGCCTGCGCTTGTTTTCTGCATGCTCTCGGCGATGAGACTCGAGGTGCTCAGCGCCCTCCCAGATGCACTTCCTCCACTTAGGGCGATCTTTGGCCAGGGTCTCCCAGGTGTCGGTGGGGATGTTGCACTTTATCAGGGAGGCTTTGAGGGTGTCCTTGTTACATTTCCTCTGCCCACCTTTGGCTCGTTTGCCGTGAAGGAGTTCCGAGTAGAGCGCTTGCTTTGGGAGTCTCGTGTCTGGCATGCGGACAATGTGGCCTGCCCAGCGGAGCTGATCAAGTGTGGTCACTGCTTCAATGCTGGGGATGTTGGCCTGGTTGAGGAGGCTAATGTTGGTACGTCTGTCCTCCCAGGGGATTTGTAGGATCTTGCGGAGACATCGTTGGTGATATTTCTCCAGTAACTTGAGGTGTCTACTGTCCTTGGTCCATGTCTCTGAGGCATACAGGAGGGCGGGTATTACTACAGCCCTGTAGACCATGAGCTTGGTGGCAGATTTGAGGGCCTGGTCTTCGAATACTCTTTTCCTCAGGCGGCCGAAGATTGCACTGGCGCACTGGAGTCGATGTTGAATCTCGTCATCAATGTCTGCTCTTGTTGATAAGAGGCTCCCGAGGTATGGAAAATGGTCCACGTTGTCCAGGGCCACACCATAGATCTTGATGACTGGGGAGGCAGTGCTGTGCGGCGAGGACAGGCTGGTGGAGGACCTTTGTCTTACGGATGCTCATGCTTTCGTCTGCCTCAGTAAATACATCGACTATGTCCTGGAGTTCAGCCTCTGTATGTGCGCAGACGCAGGCGTCGTCCGCGTACTGTAGCTCGACAACAGAGGTTGGGGTGGTCTTGGACCTGGCCTGGAGACGGCGAAGGTTGAACAGGTTCCCACTGGTTCTGTAGTTAGTTCCACTCCAGCGGGGAGCTTGTTGACTGTGAGGTGGAGCATGACAGTGAGAAAGATTGAGAAGAGGGTTGACCCTGGTCCAGATGTGGATTGGGTCTGTAATGGATCCGTTGGTAAGGATCACGACCTGCATGTCGTCATGGAGCAAGCAGAGGATGGTGACGAACTTTTGGGGGCATTCAAAACGGAGGAAGACGCTCCATAGACTCTCGCGGTGACAGTGTCAAAGTCTTTTGTAAGGTCGAAGAAGGCCATTTATATAACCAGTGCTATAATCAGTGATGTAACCAGTGCTATAACCAATGATATAACCAGTGATATAACCAGTGATGTAACCAATGATATAACCAGTACTATAACCATTCATATAACCAGTCATATAACCAGCGATATAAACAGTGATATAAGCAATGATATAACCAGTGCTTTGACCAGTCATATAACCAGTGATATAACCAGTATTATAACCAGTGATATAACCAGTGATATAGCCAGTGATTTAACCAGCAATATAACTAGTGATATAACCAGTGATATAACCAGTGATATAATCACCGATATAACCTGTGATATCACCAGTGATATAACCAGTGATACAACCAGTATTATAACCAGCATTATAACCAGTGATATAACCAGCGACATAAACAGTGATATAAGCAATTATACAATCAATGATATAACCAGTGATATAACTAGTGCTTTAACTAGTGATGTAACCAGTCATATAACCAGTGATGTAACCAGTCATATGACCAGTGATATAACCAGTATCATAACCAGTGATATAACCAGTGATATAGCCAGTGATATAACCAGCAATATAACTAGTGATATAAACTGTGACATAACCAGTGATATAATTGATGATATAATCAGCGATTTAACCAGTGATATAACTAGTATTATAACCAGTGATATAACCAGCATTATAACCAGCATTATAACCAGTAATATAACCAGTGATATACCCAGCATTATAACCAGTGATATAACCAGCATTATAACCAGCGATATAACCAGTGATATAACCAATGATCCAACCATAGCTGAAAACCAGTAATAGGGGTTTTCTATGTGATTTCTAGCCACACTTCAGATGACCTAGTTATTGGTCAGGCAAATGCACACACCGGGTCACTCGAAGCAGGGGCTCACCGACCAGAGCAATCGGCGATGCTGAACCCTGTTAGGTTTTAAAGAGGGTCTTAAAGGTGGAGAGAGAGATGGAGTGGTTTCGGAAGGGAATTCCAGAGCTTCGGGCCCAGGCAGTTGAAGACAAGGTCGCCAATGGTGGTGCGAAGGGAGTGGGGGATCCACAAGAGGCCAGCATTGGAGGAACAGAGAGTTGTTGGAGAGTTGTTGGAGGAGGTGGCAGAGATAGGCCTACCCCATGTGAAACACTACATTGGAAGTGTTAGCCGTGGCTCAGTGGGCAGCACTCTCGTCTCTGACTCAGAAGGCCGTGGGTTCAAGGCACACTCCAGGGACTTGAGCACAAAAATCTAGGCAGGCACTGCAGTGCTGAGAGAGCGTTACAGTGTCGGAGGTGCAGACTTTTGGATGTGTGTGGGAGCTTGCTGTGCACAAATTGGCTGCTGCCTTTTCCACATTGCAACAGTGACTACACTCCAAAAGGTACTTCATTGGCCGTAAAGTGCTTAGAGAGGTCCAGTGGTCATGAAAGGCGCTATATAAATGCAAGTCTTTCTTTCTTTACTCTTATACTCAAATCCTCAAATTAAGCGCTTCCCTCATTCCCTTTGAAATGGACCCTTTTTAATGCTCTGCATTTGAATATTGGCTTGCTGTGCTGGTTCGTAATCCCAGATCGTATCAACTTTAATCTTGTTAGCGACACCCGTGAAACTATAGCCCAGCCAGAGTCAGCAGCTTCAGACAAGGAGATACACCCTGCTACACCCTGGAAGGCTCCCAAAAAAGCTTCCCCAACCCTCCAGCACTGCCCTGGCGTCTCCAAGAATTGAAGATGAACCTCCAGGACACAGCCGCCAGCAACACCGCGGGAGAAAAATCAATGACGGCATTAAAAAAAAAACTTTTTTTTCCCCCCGATTTCTTTCAACACTTTCATTTATGGGAGGGGCCGGAAGGGGAGGTTGTTTCACTGGGCCCGTGGTAGACGGGAGGGCGTGTAATGAAACCTCCAGGGGTGCGTCCAACCAGAATTGGCAACCCTACCCCCGAACGACCGTGCTAAGCCGGAGCAAATGCGACAAGAAGGCAGGCTGCCGGTGATGAGCGCTGTACTGTAATGTGTTTGCTTCGTGGGTTCTTTGCTTAAGAATTCAGAGCAACACATTGCGATTAAGAACTAGTTGGTTTGTTAACAAAGGTTTAACAATCACGCTACACATTATCAGTTCGTTCACTCGGCTCACAACTGCATACCTCATCGTGGATCCCCCGAACCCAACTGGCTGGGGTTTTATTGAGTCTTGTGAACATCACGTGACTAGCTAAGCCACTCCCAACTCAACAGCTCTACAACAAGACTTTAAATCAAGTGCCCTCTTTTGTGAGGGCACTAGAACCCACAAATGTCTAAATTAACATGGGAAATTTACCAAGTTAAATTAGAATTTGGTTGCCGGGGGTGATGATCCACTCCAGTCCCTCCGGCGTCCACCTCTCGCAGAAGGCCTCAAGCGTACCGGTGGACACCGCGTGCTCCATCTCCAGGGACACCCTGGCGCAGATGTAATCGCGGAAGAGAGGTAGGCAGTCAGGCTGAACGACCCCCTCGACCGCCCGCTGCCTGGACCGGCTGATGGCCACCTTGGCCAGGCCCAGGAGCAATCCTACGAGAAAGCTTTCCGGCCTGCCCGCTCCCCTCCGCACAGGGTGCCCAAACATCAGGAGGGGTTGACTTATGAGGAAAGGTTGAGTAGGTTGGGCCTCTACTCATTGGTATTTAGAAGAATGAGAGGTGATCTTATCGAAACGTATAAGATTATGAGGGGGCTTGACAAGGTGGATGCAGAAAGGATGTTTCCACTGATGGGGGAGACTAGAACTAGAGGGCATGATCTTAGAATAAGGGGCCGCCCATTTAAAACAGAGATGAGGAGAAATTTCTTCTCTCAGAGGGTTGTAAATCTGTGGACTTCGCTGCCTCAGAGAGCTGTGGAAGCAGGGACATTGAATAAATTTAAGACAGAAATAGACTGTTTCTTAAACGATAAGGGGATAAGGGGTTATGGGGAGCGCTTGGCGAAGTGGACCTGAGTCCATGATCAGATCAGCCATGATCTTATTGAATGGCGGAGCAGGCTCGAGGGGCCGTATGGCCTACTCCTGCTCCTAGTTCATATGCTCTTATAAGAAGTGCTTCCTGACATCAACCCTGAACCGTCTAGCTCTAATTTTAAGATTATGCCCCCTTGTTCTGGACACCCCCCACCAGAGGAAATAGTTTCTCTCTGTCTCTCTAAATCAGAAGGTTGTGGGTTCAAGTCCCACTCCAGAGACTTGAGCGCATAAATCTAGGCTGACATGCCAGTGCAGTGCTGAGGGAGTGCTGCACTGTCGGAGGTGTCGCCATTCGAGTGAGATGTTAAACTGAGGCCGTCTGCTCTCTCAGGTGTACGTATAAGATACCATGGCACTATTTCGAAGAAGAGCAGGGGAGTTATCTCCAGAGTCTTGCAGCTAATATTTATCCCGCAATCAACATTACAAAAACAGATTATCTGGTCATTATCACATTGCTGTTTGTGGGAGCTTGCTGTGTGCAAATTGGCTGCCGCGTTTACCACAATGACTACACTCCAAAAGTACTTCATTGTAAAGCGCTTTGAGACGTCCGGCGGTCCTGAAAGGCGTTATATAAATGCAAGTCTTATTCATCTCCCCTATCCGCTCCTTTAATCATCTTCAACATCTCAATCAGCACACCCCTTAATTTTCTACACTCATGGGAATACAATCTAGTATATACTACCTATCCTCACAACTTAGCCTTTTTAGCCCCTGGTATCATTCTGTTGAACCTTCACTGCATAGCCTCCAAGGCCATTACAGGTTGAACGTCCATTATCCAGAACCCTCGGGACCTGGCCTGTTTCCAGGCGAGTGGAGGGTCACGTTAAATTGGATGGTACAGGTACTGAGCAAGGAGATATCGGGGCTGGCTGGCTTGGCGCAGGGAGTGCGGCAGGGAGATCATGGAAAGGGGGGGGGGAGGGGCGATGGATCGCGGGGTCAGGCCAGCGATTGCGGGAGTCGGCAGCGAGGAAGGACTTCAATTTGTTCATGACAGAGTTCTGTGCATGCGCCACCCAGTGGCCGAGAATGGTTCTGGCCGAGGGGTGGTTCCGGATAAGGGAGTTCTGGATAAGGGAAGTTCAACCTGTGTAGCCTTCCTGAAGGTGCGATGCACAGAGTTGAACGTAGTCTTCCAGATGTGGTCTGACCAGAGCTCAATACATCATCGTCCTTGAAATCTAGGAAGTCTTGCTTTCACTCTAAAAATGAGTCCTTAGGTGGCTGTACAGTCCAATACGAGAGCCACAGTCCCTGTCACAGGTGGGACAGACAGTGGTTGAAGGAAAGGGAGGGTGGGACTGGTTTGCCGCACGCTCCTTCCGCTGCCTGCGCTTGATTTCTCCATGCTCTCGGCGATGATACTCGAGGTGCTCAGCGCCCTCCCGGATGCACTTCCTCCACTCAGGGCGGTCTTGGGCCAGGGACTCCCAGGTTTTGGTGGGGATGTTGCACTTTATCAGGGAGGCTTTGAGGGTGTCCTTGTAACGTTTCCTCTGCCCACCTTTGGCTCGTTTGCCGTGAAGGAGCTCCGAGTTAGAGCGCTTGCTTTGGGAGTCTCGTGTCTGGAATGCGGACAATGTGGCCCTGCCCAGCGGAGCTGGTCGAGTGTGGTCAGTGCTTCGATGCTGGGGATGTTGGCCTGGTCGAGGACGCTAACGTTGGTGCGTCTGACCTCCCAGGGGATTTGTCGGATCTTGTGGAGACAGCGTTGGTGGTATTTCCCCAGCGACTTGAGGTGTCTACTGTACATGGCCCATGGTAACTGTGGTGGCGCTCCGAGTGAACGTACGCAATCCGAATCACGAACGGCTCCAGCCTCTTTCCATTCCCCGAACCGTGCTGTAGGGAACGACTCCCCCCTGTAAAGGGCCCTGACACACTTTCACCGACTGCAAACCTCCGGTCTGGAAATCAATGCCACGCATGCCTCCATCTATGAATTATAGATGCCGAGTGATTTTTTTTTTAACGTGACCACGGCTAAACATAGCATTTTATCTCAGGCAATGCTGCTGCTGCAAAAAAAATACTGACAAAAGGAAGAAAATGAGCACACTGGAATCGCTGCAGAGCTGGTCCATCTTAGAATTCCCGGGAGCAAATCCCTTCCCATTCTACATCTTTCAAATAGAAGATCCTTTCTCCTGCCAGCCGTGGCTCAGTGGGCAACTCTCAAATACCCACTCCAAAGACTTAAGCACATAAATCTAGGCTGATACCCCAGTGCGGTCCTGAGGGAACGCAGCACTGTCGGAGGTGCTGTCTTTTTGGAGAGAGACGTTAAATTTTCAAGAGTGAGATTGATAGATTTTTGTTGGGTAAGAGTCAGGTGGATTTGGAGCAAAAGTGGAAAAATGGAATCGCGGTGCAGATCAGCCATGATCTCACTGAATGGTGGAGCAGGCTTGAGGGGCTGAATGGCGTACTCCAGTTCATGTGTGCTTCAGAGTCAGGCTGCCTGTGGCTGTCTGGGCAGCACATTTGCCTTTGAGTCAGAAGGTTGTCGGTTCAAGCCCCACTCCAGGCACTTGAGCACATAAATCCAGGCTGACACTCCCAGTGCAGCGCTGTACTGTTGGAGATGCCGTCTTTTGGACAGAGACGTTAAACTGAGGCCCCGTCTGCTCTCTCAGGTGGATGCAAAAGATCCCACAGTACTATTCGAAGAAGAACAGCGGAGTTCTCGCTGGTGTCCCGGCCAATATTTATCCCTCAACCAACGTCACTAGAAAATCTGGTCATTAACACATTGCTGTTTGTGGGAGCTTGCTCTGCTCAAATTGGCTTCAGCGTTTCCGACATTGCAACGGTAACTACACTTCAACAAGTACTTCATTGGCTGTGAAGCACTGAGGTTGTGAAAGGCGCTATGCCAATGCAAGTTCATTCTTTCCGTTGTATCGAATCGCGTCAAACAATCGAGTACATATAGGGACCTCGCAGTGACCATTGCTTGTACACAATACAGAAACCTCCCACTTCATACACAATCTCAGAATACAGTATGTCAAGCACCGTCAATGTTTCAGTCTGCTCCCACTGCCAGTTTAACACGGCTATCCACCAGAAATGTTATGTATCTCTTTCTAACACTTTGTAAAATGAAACCCTGTCCTGCTCCGTAAAATTCCAGCAGATCAAGTTCAGTTTTTCGAATTCATTCACGGGATGTGGGCATCGCTGGCAAAGGCCGGCATTTATTTCCCAATCCCTAGTTGCCCTTGAGATAGCGCTGGTACACACGACTATCCAACAGATCCCGTTTGACTGTTTATTTCCAGATTTTTTTCAAACTGAATGCAAATTCTCGGTCTGCAATGGTGGGATGAGAACTCGCATCATCAGTTCAATGCCACCAGCATCACACCACTGCACCCCACTGAAATAGGCAGTAACTGCTCACCCAGTGTGGATGTACAGGATGGGTACGGACAGAGCTTCAGTTACCGAGACAGATCGGGGAAAGTGAGGGCAGTGGTATAGCAGACGAATGGGAGCAGTGACTGCCCTTTAACCCCATTAACCCAGCTGTTGAACTGGGCGTCAAAAGGTCATGAGGTAAGGGCAGGAGTGCCAAGAAATCTGGAAAGACTTGCATTTATATAGCGCCTTTCACGGCCACCGGATGTCTCACAGCGCTTTACAGCCAATGAAGTACTTTTGAAGTGTAGTCGCTGTTGTAATGTGGGAAAGGCAGCAGCCAACTTGCGCACAGCAAGATCCCACAAACAGCAATGTGATAATGACCGGATAACCTGCTTTTGTTGAGGGATAAATATTGGCCAGGACACCGGGGATAACTCCCCTGCTCTTCTTCGAAATAGTGCCGTGGGATCTTTTACGCCCACCTGAGAGAGCAGACGGGGCCTCGGTTTAACGTCTCATCCGAAAGACGGCCCCTCCAACAGTGCGGCGCTCCCTCAGCCTCGAGGAAAATGGAGCCTGGGCGATCACACGCCCGTCATGGTTCGTGCTCGATGTTCGGTCCATCTCCCAGGTTGGCGCGGAAGGTTTGGCCGAGCGGAGGTCTGTCCACCTCGATCCTTTCACTCGGTCGATGTCTGATGCTCTGATTTGAACCTGCAGTTAAATGCTCTCAGTTTTAACATGAGCTCCCCAAACTCTGACAGCGGTTATCAGAGAATCTGGGTAAAGATCAGCGGGATGTTCGAGCAGCTTCAGTGTGAGGGGTCTGCTTTTTGCTGAGTAAGTTTAGAAGGTTGATTACATGGGGAGAAGTGGGGCGGGGGGGGTGGGGGCGGAGGAAGCTGAGAAGGTCATCGATTGGCTTCAGCTCTCCTCCGAGACAGCCACTTGACCAAAATGGGAATCTGGCAAGGAGCTCGGATAGACTGGAGAAGCTGGGATTGTTCTCCTTCGAGCAGAAAAGCTTAAGGGCGATTTAATGGTTTTTAATAGAGTAAATAAGGAGAAACCGATTCCAGTGGCAGGAGGATTGGTAACCAGAGTACACAGGTCGAAGCAACTTGGCAAAAGAGCAAGAGAGGGAGATGAGCAGGATTTTCTTTACATAGCGAGTTGTTGTGATCGGGAACGCGCTGCCTGACAGGGCGGTGGGAGCAGATTCAATCGTACCTTTTAAAAGGGAAATTGGATAAATACTTCATGGAATCATTTACGGCATGGAAGGAGGCCATTTTGGCCCATCGCCGGCCGACAAAGAGCTAATCCCACTTTCCAGCTCTTGGTCCGTAGTCCTGTAGCTTACGGCACTTCAGGTGCACATCCAAGTGCATTTTAAATGTGGTGAGGGTTTCTGCCTCTACCGCCCTTTCAGGCCGTGAGTTCCAGACCCCCACCACCCACTGGGCGAAGAAATTTCCCCTCAAATCCCCTCTGAACCCCCTTACTTTAAATCTATGCCCCCTGGTTGTTGACCCCCAACTGTGAAGGAAAATAGGTCCGTCCTATCCACTCTATCAGCAGCCCGGGGCAATTGGAGGGAGCAGCGCGTGCTGCTGCAGGAGAACGACGGCTGCGAAGCCAGGTCGCTGACTGCAGTGCGGGCAGGCACAGCAGGAGGGGCGAAGGAGCGGCGAGAGTTTGTAGATGGAAGTGATCGGGGCCCAGGAGAGGCGTGAGTTTGGGGCCAGAAGAGCCGAGGGCCCAGGGGCAGCACGGGCCCAGCCCACACTGCGATATGTGCGGGCACTGGGTCTGTGCAGCAGAGCTGGTCTCCAGTCGTCCTGGTTAACTCTTGTCACTGGACCAAGGCCTAGCTCTGTCGAGCCCGTGTGGTGGCTGGTGTGCAACGGTCACCCCACGTTAAAAAAACCCACGCACAGGCATCTTCCACCCTTCAGGATGTAGTTCAGGATCCGGAATATTAGGTCCTTCAGTGAAACACCTGTGAACTCATCCCTTTTTGGCGTGGAAGCAAGTCATCCTCGATACAAGGGACCGCCTATGATGATGGTATGTTGAAGGAAGGGAAAAAGTTGCAGGGCTGTGGAGAAAGCAGTGGGGCAGTGTGACTAATTGGATCAATCTTTCAAAGAGCTGGCACAGGTATGATGGGTCGAATGGCCTCCTTCTGTGCTGTAAGATTCTATCACCACGAGACCGCTGGGAGGGAGTCGGAGGCATGTCACGGTGCAGCACACCTCTGTCCAAAAGCTGCCTTCAGTTAGCGCCCACAGATTTGTTGATTCCTGCGCTCCAGTATTCACAACAGAGCTCCACTGAGAGTTGAGCAGTGCTGGTCAGACAGACTCTGCTCCCCCTGGGTCACTGGTTCTCCCTGCCCCCCCGCCCCCCCGGGTTACTGGAGTCTCTCTCAGTTCACCACAGCTCAGCCACCCTCTTCCGCTGTCCCCCTACCGAGATTTAACATCCAGAGAGCTTGCATTTATATACAGGTGCAACATAACCCACTCCGCAATTCCGAAAACAGGGCATTTCGGCGAGCGCCGCAGAGCGCCGGGCATAGGCGGGCGGTGAGGTCCGAAATCCGGCAAAACACAAAATCCGGCATGGATTTGGTCTGCGGTGAGCTCCGACATCTGCCAAAACCTAAAGTCCGGCACGGATTCGGTCCCGAGGATTCTGGATTTCAGACTATTGATTGTCTTGGCTGAAATCCGGAAAAACTCCAAAAACTGGCACGGACTCAGTCCTGAGGATTCCGGCTATCGGACATTGTACCTGTATCATCTCAGCACATCCCAAAAGCATGCCCTATGTGGGGGGCGCAGGAGGATGGTGGGGAAGGTATGGGGAGGGTGGAGTGTATGGGGGGCAGTGGGGACGTGTGGGGTGTAGGGGGGAGTGGTGTGGGGGCAGGGTGGAATTACAGCATGAAATGCTTACATAAACAGTTTTCATTATAAATATGAACTTGGGGAAAAAACTGGAAGAGTTGTAGTTACATAACACCTTTCATAACATCAGAACGTCCCGAAGTATTTTACAACAAATTTGGAAGTCTAGTCACTCTTGTGTTATATATAGGAAACATGGCAGCCAATTTGCATACAGCAAGCTGCCACAAACAGCAATGCGATAATGACCAGATCATCTGTTTTCAGTGATCTTGATTGAGGGATAAATATTGGTCAGGACACGAGGGAGAACTCCCCTGCTTGTCTTCAAATAAAGCTGTGGTAGACTTTACTTAAAGCTGAAGGGCAGACAGGGGCCTAGTTTAATGTCTCATCCAAAAGGTAGCACATCTGATAGTGAAAGAAAGACTTGCGCCTTTCACGACCACTGAACATCTCAAAGTGCTTTACAACCCATGAAGTACTTTTGGAGTGCAGTCACTGTTGTAATGTGGGAAACGCGGCAGCCAATATGTGCACAGCAAGCTCCCACAAACAGCAATGTGATAATGAGCAGATAATCTGTTTTTGTTATGTTGGTTGTGGAATAAATATTGGCCCCAGGACACCGGGGATAACTCCCCTGCTCTTTTTCACAATTGTGCCGTGGGATCATTCACATCGACCTGAGAGAGCAGACGGGGCCTCGGTTTAACGTCTCATCTGAAAGACGGCACCTCCGACAGTGCGGCACTCCCTCAGCACTGCACTGAGTGTCAGCATGCATTATGTTTCTGGAGTGGGATTTTAACCTGTGACCTTGTGACTCAGAGGCGAGAATGAATCCCACTGAACCACGGCGGACATTCAAAAGTTAATCGGGAGTACATGCAGATCTAATATTTTTAATGCAGTTATACAGGTTTCCCCTAACATGCTTCGCAATGGTTAGGATTCTGATGTACGAGAACTCCAACTTTGCAAACAATTGCTTGACAGAATAACATGAGGATTTTTAAAATTCTCGTCCTTAGTTTTCAAATCTCTCCATGGCCTTGTCCCTCCCTATCCCTGAAACCTTCTCCAGTCCCACAACCCATTGATATCCCTGCGTTCCTCCAATTCTAGTTTCTTGAGCATTCCTGATTTCCATCACACCACCATTGGCAGCCCTGCCAAGGCCCCAACCGCTGGAATTCCCTCCCTAAACCTCTCCGCCCCTCTACTTCTCTCTCCTTCTTTAAGACACTCCTTAAAACCTACCCACTCTAGGGACTTCTGCACTAAAATCTAGGCAGACACTCCCAGTGCAGTGCTGAGGGAGTGCTGCACTGTCGGAGGTGCCGTCTTTCAGATGTGATGTTAAACCGAGGTCCCGTCTGTTCGCTCAGGTGGACACAAAAGATCCCATGGCACGACTTCGATAGAAGAGCACGGGAGTTATCCCCGGTGCCCCGGCCAATATTTATCCCTCAGTCATCATATTACAAAAACAGATTATCTGGTCATTACCACATTGTTGTTTGTGGGAGCTTGCTGTGCACAAATTGGCTGCCGCGTTTCCCACATTACAACAGTGACTACACTCCAAAAGTACTTCATTGGCTGTAAAGTGCTTTGAGACGTCCGGTGGTCGTGAAAGGCGCTATATGAATCCAAGTCTTTCCTTTACCTGTCCTGATATCTCCTGTGTGGCTCGGAGTCAAATTCTTGATTGATTACACTGCTGTGACGTTTTGCAACATTAAAGGCACTATATAAATGCACGTTGATGTTGTTGCTGCCATGGAGCGCTGCAAAGGGAATTAAGCTCACAAGAGGTGTCAGATAGCACTTCCCTGCTCGCTGAACAGGAGATCGCATAACAGCTCACAGTGCGAGCAACATAATACGATTAAGGGACACACAGCAGTTCAGGGCGGAAGCCATTGAGTGGCTCCCCATCCCCCAAACTACAATCTGAAAGCTCTCCTTTCCAGTTGCAAGTACATTCACGAGACGGGGCCAAGGACCTGAAACTGGAAACACAAGACCCAGCACAGAAAGAGTGATCGGGCTTTGCTGTACAATAACTCAACGCAACTAATGAGGAGCAGCAAAAATGAAGACAAATAAAATATTGGGGTCCATCGGCAGCAAATAGAGCATAAATCTGACTGTAGTTTGTACACAGCAGCGGTGTTCAAACCAGACGATGTCCCAGTCACCGTCCTAGACTACAGAACACCTTCGAAGTGAAAACCTTTATCAAAGAAAAGCTTGCTTTTATATAGCACCATTCACAACCACCGGAAGTCTCAAAGCACTTTCCAGCCATTTTTGGAGTGTAGTCAATGTTGCAATGTGGGAAACGCGGCAGCCTAACTCCGCACAGCAAGCTCCCACAAACAGCAATGCTATAATGACCGCCTAATCTGTTTTTGTTATGTTGATTGAGGTATAAATATTGGCCCCAGGACACCACTCTCCTGCTCTGCTTTGAAATAGTGCCATGGGACCTTTTACATCCACCTGAGAGGGCAGACAGGGCCTCGGTTTAACGTCTTATCTGAAAGACAGCACCTCTGACAGTGCAGCACTCCCCCAGCACTGTACTGGGAGTGTCAGCCTAGATTTATGTGCTCAAGTCACTGAAGTAGGGCTTGAACCCACAACTTTCTGACTCAGAGGTGAGAGTGCTGCCCACTGAGCTACAGCTGACACTGGACAAGGCACAGGAGATACGAGGAGAGTCTAAGGGAGCTGTGAGTGGTTACGCTGGGGAAGCCTTATTGAAGTTTACAAGATGAAGTATTGCGGAGATAAACTACATGTAACGCGTCGCTTGACATGACCAGATGTGGGAAGTGTGATATATTCTTACGACATCACTAACAAACACACCCTACAAGAGGGTTCCAGCGCAGAAACCTGTCATCATGTGACCATGTCACATGACCCTTTTATTGTATTTACATCAGTAGTTGCAGTCCATCAGTAGTCCACTAAGTGGAGATCTATTACAGGCAGGTGTTCAGCCACTTTTGATTCAACGACTTCACGGAGAAGTCACAAACTCAGACAGGCTCAAGCGACCCACATTGGAACCGCAAAAATAACCTGCAGCCTCCCCTCACTCTGAATAATCTGCACCCTCCCCTCACTCTGAATAACCCTCAGTCTCACCTCACTCTGAGTAACCTTCAGTCTCCCCTCACTCTGAGTAACCAGCACCCTCCCCTCACTCTGAATAACCCTCAGTCTCACCTCACTCTGAGTAACCCTCAGTCTCCCCTCACTCTGAGTAACCCGCACCCTCCCCTCACTCTGAATAACCCTCAGTCTCCCCTCACTCTGAATAACCCCCAGTCTCCCCTCACTCTGAATAATCTGCACCTCCCCTCACTCTGAGTAACCCTCAGTCTCCCCTCACCCTGAATAACCGGCACCCTCCCCTCACTCTGAATAACCCCCAGTCTCCCCTCACTCTGAATAATGCGCACCCTCCCCTCACTCTGAATAACCCTCAGTCTCCCCTCACTCTGAATAACCCGCACCCTCCCCTCACTCTGAATAACCCCCAGTCTCCCTTCACTCTGAATAACCCGCACCCTCCCCTCACTCTGAATAACCCGCACCCTCCCCTCACTCTGAATAACCCACACCCTCCCCTCACTCTGAGTAACCCTCAGTCTCCCCTCACTCTGAATAACCCACACCCTCCCCTCACTCTGAGTAACCCTCAGTCTCCCCTCACTCTGAATAACCCACACCCTCCACTCACTCTGAGTAACCCTCAGTCTCCCCTCACCCTGAATAACCCGCACCCTCCCCTCACTCTGAATAACCCACACCCTCCCCTCACTCTGAATAACCCACACCCTCCCCTCACTCTGAATAACCCACACCCTCCCCTCACTCTGAGTAACCGTAGTCTCCCCTCACTCTGAATAACCCACACCCTTCCCTCACTCTGAATAGCCCGCACCCTCCCCTCACTCTGAATAACCCACACCCTCCCCTCACTCTGAGAAACCCTCAGTCTCCCCTCACCCTGAATAACCCGCACCCTCCCCTCACTCTGAGTAACCCCCAGTCTCCCCTCACTCTGAATAACCCACACCCTCCCCTCACTCTGAATAACCCTCAGTCTCTCCTCACTCTGAATAACCCCCAGTCTCCCCTCACTCTGAATAACGCGCACCCTCCCCT
Organism: Pristiophorus japonicus; assembly: GCF_044704955.1. Lineage (NCBI taxonomy): Eukaryota > Metazoa > Chordata > Chondrichthyes > Pristiophoridae > Pristiophorus > Pristiophorus japonicus. The sequence continues at coordinate 23,985,573 of NC_092000.1, read as the reverse complement.
CACTCTGAATAACCCACACCCTCCCCTCACTCCGAGTAACCCCCAGTCTCCCCTCACTCTGAATAACGCTCAGTCTCCCCTCACTTTGAATAACCCGCACCCTCGCCTCACTCTGAATAACACACACCCTCCCCTCACTCTGAATAATCCACACGCTCCCCTCACTCTGAATAACCCACACCCTCCCCTCACTCTGAATAACACACACCCTCCCCTCACTCTGAATAACCCTCAGTCTCCCCTCATTCTGAATAACCCACACCCTCCCCTCACTCTGAATAACCCTCAGTCTCCCCTCACTCTGAATAATCCGCACCCTCCCCTCACTCTGAATAACCCACACCCTCCCCTCACTCTGAATAACCCACACCCTCCCCTCACTCTGAATAACCCACACCCTCCACTCACTCTGAATAACCCGCACCCTCCCCTCACTCTGAATAACCCACACCCTCCCCTCACTCTGAGTAACCCCCAGTCTCCCCTCACTCTGAATAACCCGCACCCTCCCCTCACTCTGAATAACCCACACCCTCCCCTCACTCTGAATAACCCACACCCTCCCCTCACTCTGAATAACCCACACCCTCCCCTCACTCTGAATAACCCTCAGTCTCCCCTCACTCTGAATAACCCTCAGTCTCCCCTCACCCTGAATAACCCACGCCCTCCCCTCACTCTGAATAACCCTCAGTCTCCCCTCACTCTGAATAACCCTCAGTCTCCCCTCACTCTGAATAACCCTCAGTCTCCCCTCACTCTGAATAACCCTCAGTCTCCCCTCACTCTGAATAACCCTCAGTCTCCCCTCACTCTGAATAACCCTCAGTCTCCCCTCACTCTGAATAACCCTCAGTCTCCCCTCTCTCTGAATAACCCTCAGTCTCCCCTCACTCTGAATAACCCTCAGTCTCCCCTCACTCTGAATAACCCTCAGACTCCTCTCACTCTGAATAATCCTCAGTCTCCCCTCACTCAGAATAACCCGCACCCTCCCCTCACTCTGAATAACCCTCAGTCTCCCCTCACTCTGAATAACCCACACCCTCCCAACTCAAAAGTAATCTGGACCATCCCCACTTCAACATTCTTTAAATGACCCCCAGTTCTCCCAGTGAGCTGGGACAGTTGGTGCCGGTCCTGGTCTCGACAGATGATCTCTGCCGGGCTAGTTGGTACCAGCTTGAGTCTTGCGAGAGGTGGCACAATTAGTCCAAATACTCCTGCGTTGTGGAGGGAGCGGAGGTGGGGCAGAGAGCTGTGGCTACTCTTCGTTGTCCAATGTTTCTCGCTCCAATGCGAGCGCACGTGAATGACAGGAGAAGACATGAATAGAAACAACGGTGTTGCCTCCACAGTTGACTAGTCCAAATTGTGTCAGCTGTGGCTCAGTGAGTAGCACAACTCGCCTCTGAGTCAGAAGGTTGTTGGTTCACAATCCCACTCTCGTGACTAAAGTACAAAAAATTGCAGTGTAATGCTGAGGGAGTGCTGCACTGTCGGAGGTGCTGTCTTTCAGATGAGACGTTAAACCGAGGCCCCGTCTGCTCTCTCAGGTGGATGTAAAAGATCCCATGGCACTATTTTGAAGAAGAGCAGGGGAGTTCTCCCTGGGGCCAATATTTATCTCTCAATCAACCTCAGTAAAACAGATTATCTGGTCATTATTGTTATTTGTGTGAACTTGCTGTGCGCAAATTGGCTGCCGCGTTTCCCACATTACAACAGTGACTACGCTGCAAAAGTACTTCATTGGCTGTAAAGCGCTTTGAGACGTCCGGTGGTCGTGAAAGGCGCTCTATAAATGCAGGTCTTTCTTTTAAAAAGACCAACTTGCACTGATGGAACTTGTTAACGTAACAAGCATCTTAAGGATCCCCACAAACAAATGAGGCGAGGCGGATGGATGGTGAGCTGGGAAAGGAGAGATTAGTTGGTCATAGATATGTTTTTACTGAGAAGGTTATTAAATACTAGAAACAGAGGTGGTGAGACAATGCTTTAAACATTCACTGCTTCAGCTCACACATGAGGAAAGGTCACTTGAGTCCGGTACTGGAAGGCCTAGAGCAAGGCTTCAATGTCTTCAAGCATGAATAAGGAGTAAAATTATTATCCATGTAACAGTTTTCTAGCCGGCTTTAGTTCAATTCTTATCTATCAAATCATAGCCAGAGAATCACCTGAAACAGCTTCTCTTCCTGCCCCTGCATCGTTACCCCCAAGGATCTATCCTTGGCCCCCTCCTAGTTCTCGTCTATATGTTGTCCCTCGGCGACATCATCCGCAAACACAGCGTCAGTTTCCACATGTACGCCAACGACACCCAGCCCTTCCTCACCATCCCCTCTCTCAACCCCTCCACTGAATTGCCAGACTGCTGGCCCGACAGGATGAAAATATTTCGCTGCTTCCTCCAACTAAATATTGGGGAGAACGAAGCCATTGTTTTCGGTCCCCGCCACAAACTCCTTTCCCTAGCTCCCGACTCCCTGGCAACGGTCAACCAGACTGTTCGCAACCTTGGTGCTGTATTTGACCCCGAGATGACCTTCCGGCCCCATATCCACAGTATAACTAAGCCCGCCTATTTCCACCCCCGTAACATCGCCCGTCTCCGCCCCTGCCTCAGCTCATCCGCTGCTGAAGCCCTCATCCAAGCCTTTGTTACCTCCGAGACTTGACTACTCCAACGCACTCCTGGCAGGCCTGCCCATATCCCACTCTCGATTTTAAAATTCTCATCCTTGTTTTCAAATCCCTCCCTGACTCTGTAACCTGCTCCAGCCCTACACATTTCTGAGATCTCTGCGATCCTCCAATCCTGGCCTATTGCACATCCCTGATTATAATCGTTCTACCATCGGCGGCCGTACCTTCAGCTGCCGAGGCCCCAAGCTGTGGAACTCCCTCCTTAAACCAATCCACCTCTCTACCTCTCGTTCCTCCTTCAAGACGGTCCTTAAAATCTACCACTGCGCTAATACCTTCTTATGTGACTGTGTCAAATTTTGATTGATTACACTCCTGTGAAGCACCTTCGGATGTGTTTCTATGTTAAAGGCGCGATATAAATGCAAGTTGTTGTTGTTAGTTCCATTGAACAGGAATACTTCAACTAAGCTAAAGCCAGCTCCCAGTAAATACACACAGAATTCCTTATCCAGGATAGAATCTGTTGTGTTCCTAACACAGATGAGGCTGCACACAGGGAGGTTAAAGTAACAGTGACCTCAGTCTTTAATAAGACACTCCAGAGTGAGGAACAGGCCTTAGGGGCCGGCTTATATACAGTGCTCCCAAGGGATGCTGGGATCCCTTGGGACTTCAGGGGATGCGCTCCCTGGTGGCGGAACATGGGAGTGCATGCTTTACAGATACACAACATCACTCCACCCCCAAAGTAAAAGTGAAAACTATTTACAAGGTGAGGTGGTCGGGGGCTTTCTTTCCCTGGTGGACCGCCTCGGTACAAATGTCTGCTCTGGTGTGTTGGCTGTGCCCTCGCTGGGCTGGCGTGTTGTTGGCCCTGCAGGGCCGCTGGGTGAGCCTGGTCTTGCTGGGCTGTTGGGCGTGATGGGATTGATTTCTTGGTCCGGCGTGGTGTCGTTGATCCTTTGGATGTGTGTTGTGGGCTCGAAAAAGGTGGTGTCTGCTGTGGGTTGTTCTGGGCAGTCTGTGAACTGCAGCCTCGTTTGGTCCAGGTGCTTTCTGCAAATTTGTCCATTGTCTAGTTTGACTACAAACACCCTGCTCCCTCCTTTAGCTATCACTGTGCCCGCGATCCACTTGGGACCATGTCCATAGTTTAGCACATACACAGGGTCATTCAGATCAATTTCCCGTGACACAGTGGCGCGACCATCATTTACATTTTGTTGTTGCCGCCTGCTCTCTACCTGATCATGCAGGTTGGGGTGAACCAGTGAGAGTCTGGTTTTAAGTGTCCTTTTCATGAGTAGCTCAGCCGGGGGCACCCCTGTGAGTGAGGTCTCATGCGGTAGCTGAGCAGTACTCGGGACAGGCGGGTTTGGAGTGAGCCTTCTGTGACTCGTTTAAGGCTCTGTTTGATTGTTTGTACTGCCCGCTCTGCCTGCCCATTGGAGGCTGGTTTAAATGGGGCCGAGGTGACATGTTTGATCCCATTGCGGGTCATGAATTCTTTAAATTCGGCACTGGTGAAACATGGCCCGTTGTCACTGACCAGTATGTTAGGCAGGCCGTGGGTGGCAAACATGGTCCTCAGGCTTTCAATGGTGGCGGTGGCGGTGCTTCCCGACATTATTTCACTTTCAATCCATTTTGAAAAAGCATCCACCACCACCAGGAACATTTTATCGAGAAACGGGCCCGCATAGTCGACATGGATCCTCGACCATGGTCTGGAGAGTCAGGACCACAAATTTAGTGGTGCCTCTCTGGGCACGTTGCTCAACTAAGCACACACGCTGCATTGCCGTACACAGGACTCTAAGTCAGAGTTGATACCGGGCCACCACACGTGGGATCTGGCTAGCGCTTTCATCATTACTATATCCGGTGTGTGCTGTGGAGATCCGAGATGAATGTCTCCCTGCCCTTTTTCGGTAGCGCTACGCGGTTACCCCACAACAGGCAGTCGGCCTGAATGGACAGCTCATCCTTTCGCCACTGGAATGGCTTGATTAGCTCTTGCATTTCAATGGGGATGCTGGCCCAGCTCCCATGCAGTACACAGTTTTTTACTAGGGACAGCAGAGGATCTTGGCTAGTCCAAGTCCTAATTTGGCGGGCCGTGACAGGTGATTATAATTTTCAAACATTTCCATGACCATCAACAAGTCTGCGGGCTGCGCCACCATCAACAAGTTCGCAGGCTGCGCCATTTCCACCCCGTGGTGGGCAATGGTAGCCGACTGAGAGCATCCGCACAGTTCTCGGTGCCTGGCCTGTGGCGGATGGTATAGTTATACACTGATAACGCGAGTGCCCACTTTTGTATGTGGGCTGAGGCATTAGTATTTATCCCCTTGTTTTCAGCGAACAGGGATGTGAGGGGCTTGTGATCGGTTTCCAGCTCAAATTTGAGGCCAAACAGGTACTGATGCATTTTCTTTACCCCGAACACACATGCTAATGCCTCTTTCTCAATCATGCTGTAGGCCCTCTCGGCCTTAGACAAGCTTCTGGAAGCATAGGCGACAGGTTGCAACTTCCCCGCAACGTTAGCTTGTTGTAATACACACCCAACTCCGTACGACGACGCATCACATGCTAGCACAAGTCTTTTACACGGGTTATACAATACAAGCAGCTTGTTGGAGCATAAAATGTTTCTGGCTTTCTCAAAAGCAATTACTTGTTTTTTTTCTCATACCCAGTTCTCACCTTTATGCAATAACACATGTAGGGGCTCTAAGAGGGTGCTTAACCCCAGTAGGAAGTTACCAAAATAGTTGAGGAGTCCCAGGAACGACCGCAGCTCGGTGATGTTCTGTGGCCTGGGTGCGTTCCTGATAGCCTCTGTTGGCGTCTGTGGGCCGAATACCATCTTTCTCCCCAAAAACTCCACTTCTGTTGCCATGAAGACGCATTTCGACCTCTTCAGCCGCAGCCCTACGCTATCCAGTCGCTGGAGGACCTCCTCCAGGCTTTGTAGGTGCTCGACGGTGTCCCGACCCATGACCAATATGTTGTCCTGATAAACCACCATGCGTGATACCAACTTGAGTAGGCTCTCCATGTTTCTCTGGAAGATCGCTGCAGCTGACCGAATTCCAAACAGGCATCTGTTGTAGATGAACAGTCCCTTGTGCATGTTGATGCAGGTGAGGCCCTTCGAAGACTTCTCCAGCTCCTGCGTCATGTAGGCTGAAGTCAGGTCAAGCTTGGTGAATGTCTTGCCTCCTGCCAGCGTCGCAAATAGGTCGTCTGCCTTAGGTAGCGGGTATTGGTCCTGTAGCAAGAAACGATTAGTACCTACTTTATAATCGCCGCAAATCCTGACCATGCCATCACTTTTGAGTACTGGAACAATCGGGCTGGCCCACTCGCTGAATTCCACTGAGGAGATGATTTCCTCGTGTTGCAGCCTGTCCAGCTCGATTTCCACTCTCTCCCTCATCATGTGAGGTACTGCACGTGCCTTGTGATGAATGGGTCATGCCTCTGGGACCAAGTGGATTCACACCTTTGCCCCGGAAAAGTTTCCAATGCCTGGCTCAAAAAGGGAAGGAAATTTGTTGAGAACCTGGGTACATGAGGCCTCATCGACATGTGATAGCGCTCGGATGTCATCCCAGTTACAGCAGATTTTTCCCAGCTAGCTCCTTCCAAGCAGTGTGGGGCCATCGCCCGGGACAATCCAGAGTGCCAGTTCGTGCACCGTGCCCTCGTAGGTGACCTTGACCACGGCGCTGCCCAAGACAGTGATAAGCTCTTTGGTGTACGTTCCCAGTTTCGTGTGGATGGGGCTCAGGGCTGGTCTGACTGCCTTGTTGCACCACAGTCTTTCAAACATCTTTTTACTCATGATGGATTGGCGAGCACCAGTGTCCAGTTCCATGGCTATGGGTAAGCCATTCAATTTTACGTTTAACATTATAGGTGGACATTTCGTCAAAAATGTGTGCACCCCTTCAGCATCTGCCTCCTCTCTCTGAGGCTGGAAATTGCTTTAATCCACCATGGACCAATCTTCCTCTGCCACATGGTGGTTAGCAGGTTTTGCAGAGCTTGCAGATCATCTGCAAGCTCGTTGGAGGTGCCCCATTGTTCCACAGCTCTTGCAAACATACCCTTTGAAATGGCATGAAAAGGCTGAATGGAAGCCTCCACAACGCCAACAAGGTGTGAATTGCCTTGCATTCATCCTTTGTTGCGGACTCTGAGTCATCTGGGTCACCTGAGGCCTGCTGGCAGTTGCAGACTCGTGGTTTCTGCCCTGTACATTTCTGCTCGCAAACACAGTCCCAGTTAATTTATGAACATTGCTAGCACTTGTGTGTTGAGAGATTTGTTTGGTGTTATCATTGGTGGACATAAAAGCCTGTGCTATCGCAATGGCCTTGCTGAGGGTCGGTGTCTCTACAGTCAAAAGTTTTCGTAGGATGGTCTCATGGCCAATGCCCAGTACAGTCTCTGAGCATTTGCTCCAGGTAGTCATCAAACTCACATTGTCCTGCAAGTTGCCTTAGCTTGGCAACGTAGCTCACCACTTCCTGACCTTCAGATCGCTGGTTCATATCGAACCGACACCTCGCCATCAGCACGCTCTCCCTCGGGTTAAGATGCTCTCGAACCAGTGTACATGGCTCCTCATATGACTTATCTGTGCGTTTCACCGGAGTCAGAAGATTCTTCATGAGGCTGTAGGTCGGTGCCACGCAGACCGTGAGGAGGACCACTCTCCTTTTTGCCGCGCTTCCTTCTCCATCCAGCTCATTGGCTGCAAAATACTGGTCTAGCCATTCGACATAGGCTTCCCAGTCCTCACTTTCCGAGAACTTCTCCAGGATGCTCACAGTTTGCTGCATCTTTGTGTTGGATTCGTGTACTCGTTGCCAGTTGTTGTGTTCCTAACACAGATGAGACTGCACACAGGGAGGTTAACGTAACAGTGACCTCAGTCTGTATTACGACACTCCAGAGTGAGTAACAGGCTGAAGGGGCCAACTTATATACAGTGCTCCCAAGGGATGCTGGGATCCGTGGGGACTTCAAGGGATGCGCTCCCTGGTGTCGGAACATGGGAGTGCATGCTTTACAGATACACAACAGAATCTACATTGAATAATCTCTGTGAATTATGCAGAATCTTAGTGGAACAAATTCTTTGTCATTGGCTGCCATCATATAGAATATCAATTGGCCAAACATCTCCTCATTCACTCCCATCAAATAGAATCCCAATGGATTAGGCCTCTCCCATTTCCTACGATGTCCTGGCCAATATTTATCCCTCAATCAACATCACTAAAAACAGATTATCTGGTCATTATCACATTGCTGTTTGTGGGAGCTTGCTGTGCACAAATTGACTGCCGCCTTTCCCACATTACAACCAATGACTGCACTCCAAAAGTACTTCATTGGCTGTAAAGCGCTTTGCGACGTCCGGTGTCTATGAAAGGCGCTATATAAATGCAAGTCTGTAAGTCAGTCAGTCTGTTTCAGTCTATCTTTCTTTCTTTCTCTCTTTCTCTTTCTCTTTCTCTCTTTCTTTCTTTCTTTCTCTCTTTCTCTCTCTCTTTCTCTCAACAGCATTCTTTTTTTTCTTAAATACTGTACCGCCATCGCGAGTGTCTGAAGAGTATTCACAAAACACCACGGGAGGGCCTTGCTAATGAAAGGCCTGATTGAGCGGCCTGGCTGCAGACCGAGCCTGGGCTCGCAGATGAAGAATGGTCACTTGGGCAAGGCACTGAAGCCCAGCTCGTGGCCAGGAAACCCTTCTCCCGGAAATAGAGCCGATGCCTTTAGAAGAGGAGAAGGCAGGGGGAGGGGTGAGGGGAATCTGCAAAGGATGTTGGGCACTGTAAGGATTAACACTCTATCACAGCTTGTCTTTGCTGCCCTGTAATTATAAACCTCGTGTAATACACGTTGTTGCAGAAGCTCAGAGATCAGAGTCTTTGAACGCTTGTTGTCATGACAACACACAAACACGTGTACTTAATCTCTCTGAAACCATCACTGAACCTGATTTAAATGATATCCTTTGAGACTGAGTTAAGATTGGATGCTTAGGATAAGGTCTAAAGGCCGCACCGGCGACAGCTGGTACACGGGCTGCACAGTGCGTGACTGAGTTATACTGTCGAGCTCACATGGGGTCAATTCTTGGTTGGCGCTGCTCTCAGCCAGCTCTTCAGATGCGACAATGGGTCTCAGGGCCCCTGGGGGACGTGAAGGAAAAACACAAAGTCCCAGTCGCTATCAAGTGATCGTGCTAGAATGTGCGCGCGTCTATGGACGTCAGGCTAATACCCAACCAACAGGTGCAGTTCAGGCTCACAAGAACCAGTGACAAGACGCAGAGATTTTTTTTTCCCCCCAGCGAGTTGTTTTGACCTGGAAAGCACTGCCTTAAAGGGTCGGTAGAAGCAGATTCAGGAGCCACTTTCAAAAGGGAATTTGATGAATACTTGAAGGGGACAATCTGATGGGAAAAGGGCAGGGAGGGGTGGGATTGTAATGTATGTACCTGTGAGGTTTGTACAGCGGTTGATGGGAGTCTTCCCTTTATCAATTGGGGTGGTGCACGGAGCAGTCCCGTTCAACAAGTTTTTAAGTCGGTTCACGGACTCCTGGGCTGCCTGCATTTTTTGCGGCCTGAAGGAGCCCGTGTTCCATGTTTATATAAAAATGTCTGAGGGTGGCAGCCCCTCTTCCCTTATTTGAGGGGGCTGCAACCTCGAATTCTGGTTGCACTTCAGTCCCGCGCTCCTGATCTTTGGGCACCCTGTGCGGAGAGGAGGGGGCGGTTTCGGAGGGCCTCCTCGTAGGTCTGCTCAAGGGTCTGGCCAAAGTGGCCATTAACAGGTCGAGGCAGCGGGCGGTCGAGGGGGTCGTTCATCCCGACTGCCGGCCTCTCTTCCGCGGTTACATCCGAGCCAGGGTGTCCCTGGAGATGGAGCACGCGGTGCCCACCGGTACGCTCGCGGCCTTCCGCGAGAGGTGGGCGTCGGAGGGATTGGAGTTTTAATTTGATTTGGCAAGGTTCGCAGTGGATTTGGAAATGTGTGGGTTCTAGTGCCCTTACTTAAAGGGGACAATTGATTTTAAGCTCTATCTAAAATATTTGTAGAGCTGTTGAGTTGGAAGTGGCTTAGCTAATTACGTGATGTTCACAAGACTCAATAAAACCCCAGCCAGTTGGGTTCGGGGGATCCACGGTGAGGCAGGTGGTTGTGAGCCTGATGACACCACACCTGGAGTATTGTGTGCAGTTTTGATCTCCTTACCTAAGAAAGGATATACTTGCCATAGAGGGAGTGCAGCGAAGGTTCACCAGACTGATTCCTGGGATGGCAGGACTGTCGTATGAGGAGAGATTGGGTCGACTAGGCCTGTATTCACTGGAGTTTAGAAGAATGAGAGGGGATCTCATTGAAAGGTATAAAATTCTGACGGGGTTGGATAGACTGGATGCAGGAAGGATATTTCCCCTGGGCTGGGAAGTCTAGAACAAGGGGTCACAGTCTCAGGATACGGGGTAGGAAATTTAGGACCGAGATGAGGAGAAGTGTTTTCACTCAGAGGGTGGTGAACCTGTGGAATTCTCTGCCACAGAAGGCTGTGGAGGCCAAGTCACTGAATATATTTAAGAGGGAGATAGACAGATTTCTAGAAACAAAAGGCATCAAGGGGTATGGGGAAAAAGCGGGAATATGTGTTGGGATAGAGGATCAGCCATGATCATATTGAATGGCGGTGCAGACTCGAAGAGCCGAATGGCCTATTACTGCTCCTATTTTCTATGTTTCTATGTTTCTATGAACTGGTAATGTGTAGTGTGATTGTTAAACCTTTGCTCATAAACCAATTCGTTCTTAACAGCAATGTGTTGCTATGAATTCTTAAGCAAAGAGCCCCATGAAGCAAATACATTACAGGGACCAATTGGACAACTCTTTCAAAGTCAGGCTTGATGGGCCGAATGGCCTCTTTCTGTGCTATATGATTCTATGACGTGCGAAGAATGACCAATTGGGCAAGGGAGCGGAGAGCAACTGGACGCCATGGAAACGTGGCCTAGCAAACGTCAAAGCCTTCAGGACAACTGGAGGACATAAGGATGAAACACAGATTGGGAGTGATATAGGACATGCTAGCCTTCGATAAACTTCAAATTGAAACCGCAGATTAAGCATTGGAGCTATAAAGAGCGTCTAAATTAACTGAGAGTGTTTACACCGGGGAGAAGATACTAAAGTTTTCAATATGCTGTAGTGCGGAGATAAACTACATCTAACAAATTGCTTGATATAGAATTGTGTTATGTTATCAAGTATCAAATATAAACAGACTATTAAACGGCCCAGAAGGCCTCATCATGCCTTGTTTACATATGTGTTAAAAATAGTTACTATTTTGTTTTTTGAGAAGAACAGTTTTCTTTAAGATTGTCAGCCATGGCTCAGTGGGCAGCATCACAGGAGAGTTCTCAAAAAATTTGAAAACAAGGATGAGAATTTTAGAATCGGGGCATTGCTTAACTAGTATCGAATGTAGGTCAGCGAGCACAGGGGAGATGGGTGAACGGGACTTGGTGCTTTTATATTAGTGCTCTGCTCACGTATCCAGTATCAGCATTAAGCATCCTAAAGAACTGCTGGATACCGTGTCAAACTCTCCCAATCATGCTCTGTGCCTCAGCTCCAACCTCAAACTGTTGCCCAATCTAACAACCCCGAGGGGCTATCCCAGTGACATTGGACCAAATTAAAGGTGGTGATCTTATGTGGGCCCATGCTCTATAGGAACTGCCGACAAATGGCTCAAATTCACCTTACATTTCTGGATCAGCAGAAATTTTCTCCAATTGAGTATCAGAAAGACCGAAGACATTGTTTTCGGTCCCCACCACAAATTCCGTTCCCGAGCAACTGACTCCATCCCCCTCCCCAACTCCTGTCTGAGGCTGAACCAGACTGTTCGCAACTCTGGGTGTCATAGTTAACCTGAAATGAGCTTTCAACCACATATCCGCAGCATAACTAAGACTGTCTGTTTCCACCTCTGTAATATCGCCCGTCTCCACCCCTGCCTCAGCTCATCCACTGTAGAAGCCCTCATCAATGCCTTTGTTACCTCCAGACTTGACTATTCCAACGCACTCCTGGCTGGCCTCCCACATTCTACCCAAGTAAACTAGAGGTCACCCAAAACTCGGCTGCTCGTGTCTTAACTCGCACCGAGTCCCGCTCACCCATCACCCCCCGTGCTCGCTAACCTACATTGGCTTCCGGTTAAGCGACGCCTCGATTTCAAAATTCCCATCCTTATTTTTAAATCCCTCCATGGCCTCGCCCCTCCCTATCTCTGTAATCTTCTCCAGCTCCGCAACCCCCCGAGATGTCTGCACTCCTCTAATTCTGCCCTCCTGGGCATCCCTGATTATAATCGCTCAACCATTGGTGGCCGTGCCTTCTGCTGCCTGGGCCCCAAGCTCTGGAACTCCCTCCCTAAACCTCTCCACCTCTCTACCTCCCTTTCCTTCTGCAAGATGCTCCTTAAAACCGACCTCTTTGACCAAGTCCTGCGCTGATTTCTACTTATGCGGCTCAGTGTTAAATTTTAAAAAATCTCATAATGCTCCTGTGAAGCGCCTTGGGATATTTCACTATGATAAAGGCACTATATAAGTACAATTTGTTGTCGCAGTTACATAGCATCCGACAGGCAGCAGACAGTGCAGACTTTTATTTCTTCAGTTATGGCTAGAACTGAGCTCAGGTATTAAACCAGCTGTGTCCCCAGTGCCTGTTCTAACATTAGTTTATAGACTGTGGCCATTATAATGATTCGCTCCTGTATCTGTTGCTTGTGCACATTTCACCTTTAAATAAATATGAACCAGTGATTCAGTCTCTGTGCATTGGCCTGGCAATGTACTATTTGGTTCCAAACCACACGTTGGACAGTAATTGATTTAGAAACATAGAAATTTACAGCGCAGAAGAAGGCCATTTCGGCCCATCGTGTCCGCGCCGGCCGACAAAGAGCCGCTCGGCCCTCGGTCAGCAGCCCTGAAGGTTACATAGAAACCTATCAACAATGACGGAAAGGCAAAGAGCAAACCAGTCCGCCTCACACAACTGCAACACATTTTATATTGAAACATTCTACACTCCACCCCAACCAGAGCCATGTGATCTCCTGGGAGAGGCAAAAATCATATAAAAAGCCAGGCCAATTTAGGGATAAAAAAATCTGGGAAAATTCCTCTCCGACCCATCCAGGCGATCAAAACTAGTCCAGGAGATCACCCTGGCCGTATCCGATTCCTTGCCGTACTTACCATTATATCTGCTCCAACAAAAAGTCAACCAGTCTAATCCCAATTACCAGCTCGAGGTCCATAACCCTGCAGGTTACGATACTTCAAGTGCCTATCCAACCATCTCTTAAAAGTGGTGAGGGTTTCTGCATCCACCACTCTTCCAGGCAGCGAGTTCCAGATCCCCACAACCTTCTGCATAAAGAAGCCACCCCTCAAATCCCCTCTAAACCTTCCACCAACCACCTTAAAACTATGCCCCCTCATAATAGAACCTTCCACCAATGGAAAAAAGCCCTTACTATCCAATGTGTCCAGGCCCCTCAATATTGTGTACACCTCAATAAAGTCTCCTCTCAACCTCCTCTGTCCCAATGAGAACAAACCCAGCCTATCCAATCTGTCCTCATAACTAAGATTCACCATTCCAGGCAGCATCTTAGTAAATCTCCTCTGCACCCTCTCTAGTGCAATCACGTCCTTCCTATAATACAGTGACCAGAACTGCACGCAGTACTCCAGCTGTGGCCTAACCAACGTATTATACAATTTAAGCATAACCTCCCTGCTCTTATATTCTATGTCTCGGCCAATAAAGGCAAACATTCCGTATGCCTTCTTAACCACCTTCTCCACCTGGCCTGCTACTTTCAGGGATCTGTGGACAAACACTCCAAGGTTCCTTTGTTCATCTACACTATTAAGTGGCCTACCTCTTAATGTGTATACCCTTTCCTTATTAGCCCTCCCAAAGTGCATCACCTCACACTTCTCTGAATTAAATTCCATTTGCCACTGCTCTGCCCACCTGACCAGTAGATTGATATCCTCCTGCAGCCCATGACTTCACTTTTCATTATCAACCACACAGCCAATTTTAGTATCGTCTGCAAACTTCTTAATCATACTCCCTATATTCAAATTTAATCATTGATATATACCACAAAAAGCAAGGGTTCCAGTACTGAGCCCTGCGGAACCCCACTGGAAACATCCTTCCAGTCACAAAAACATCCATCAATCATTACCCTTTGCTTCCTACCTCCAAGCCAATTTTGGATCCAACTTGCCACTTCGCCCTGCATCCCATGGGCTTTAACCTTCATGACCAGTATACCATCAAAAGTCTTGCTAAAGTCCATATATACTACGTCGTACGCACTACCCTCATTGACCCTCTAGGTTACCTCCTCAAAAAATTCAATCAGGTTAGTCAAACACACTTTCTGGGCTCAATATCAATGTCACCCCCCCACACCCCCCCCCACTCTCCCCCCCCCCCCCCCGCCCCCGGAGCCATTCACAGAACACAACACTGCCACTCACCCCACTTCCCTTTGACATCACCTCCCAGCACCTTGGGCGCCACCATTGGGCATAAGGGGAGCAATATCACCTCCAAGTCACGAGAAACTGGGGTTGTTTGCACCTTCCGTTAATGCCCCCAGGGGGCGCAAATGACATTTCGCCCGGGGGGGTGGCGCGGCTAACGACTCCCGCTAAATTCCGCGTGGGTGTATCGGCGGCGGTAACCGGTCGCGTCCCGCTCAGCTGTGCCAGCGACGATGATGATGTCATCACCGTGCGCAGCCACCCGTTTTCGCCCCGGAGCGAAAGTTCGGTAGCGCCCCTGAAGGTGCGGCGGGCGATGACAGCGACAGGGGGCGCAGACCGGGCTACAGGCTGCTCGCGGGGCGCTAGTTAAAGGGAGGTGGCGTGCGCGGAAAAAAAATCGGCCGGCTTACTGGTCGCGGCGTGTTGCATCGTGGAAGGCGGGGTCCGAGCCGGGATCTGGCAGCCCGGCACTCCGCCAGTCCCACTCCCCTGCCCTTTCCATGTCGCCTGCAATATTTTTTTTGATACGCGCAAACATTGTGTTTATTATTTTTTCATGATGTTGATCGAGGGATAAATATTGTTCAGGACACCCCACGCTCTTCTTCGCAATAGTGCATCCACCTGAGAGGGAACACGGGACCTCGGTTTAACGTCTCATCCAAAAGAAGGCACCTCTGACAGTGCGGCGCTCCCTCAGCACTGCACTGGGGGTGTCAGCCTAGATTTATGTGCTCTAGGAATGGGACTTGAACCCACAACCTTCTGACTCAGAGGTGATGGTGCTGCCCACTGAGTTACGCTAATCACCACCACCGGGACATCAATCTGAATCGAGAAAACCGATGCAAAGGATCCATTTGGGCCCCTCAGCCATGTCCTGATCCTCAACCCTAACCCGAGACACTCACAGGACAGCTACCGCCCCTGACCAACTTTTAGCTTTTTACATAACAACAACAAACTGTATTTATATAGCACCCGTAATGTAGTAAAACATCCCAAGGTGCTTCACATCTTCGGAGCCTCCTATCAACAAGAGCAGGCATCGACGACGAGATCCAACACCGCCTCCAGTGCGTCAGTGCAGCCTTCGGCCGCCTGAGGAACAGAGTGCTTGAAGACCAGGCCCTGAAATCTACCACCAAGCTCATGGTCTACAGGGCTGTAGTAGTACCCGCCCTCCTGTGTATGGCTGAGAGGCATGAACTATGTACAGTAGACACACTCAAGTCGCTGGAGAAATACCACCAATGATGTCTCCGCAAGATCCTGCAAATCCCCTGGGAGGACAGACTCACCAACATTAGCGTCCTCGTCCAGACCAACATCCCCAGCATTGAAGCACTGACCACACTCGATCAGCTCCACTGGGCAGGCCACATAGTTCGCATGCCAGACACGAGACTCCCAAAGCAAGTACTCTATGCGGAGCTCCTTCACGGCAAACGAGCCAAAGGTGGGCAGCGGGAACGTTACAAGAACACCCTCAAAGCCTCCTTGATAAAGTGTAACATCCCCTCTGACACCCGGGAGACCCTGGCCAAAGACCGCCCTAAGTGGAGAAAGTGCATCCGAGAGGGCGCTGAGCTTCTCGAATATCGTCGCCAAGAGCATGCAGAAATCAAGCGCAGGCAGCGGAAGGAGCGTGCGGCAAACCAGGCTCCCCACGCGTTCCCTCAACGACTATCTGCCCCACCTGTGACAGGGACTGTGGTTCTTGTATTGGACTGTTCAGCCACCTAAGAACTCACTTCAGCAGTGGAAGCAAGTCTTCCTCGATTTCGAGGAACTGCCTATGATGATGATGATGACAAGACAAGACAGATAAATTTGACACCGAGCCACATAAGAAGAAATTACGGCTGATCACCAAAATCTCGGTCAAAGAGGTAGGTTTTAAGGAGCGTCTGAAAGGCGGAGGAAAGAGAGGGAGAGAGGCGGAGAGGTTTCGGCAGGGAGTTCCAGAGCTAGGGACCCAGGCAACAGAAGGCACGGCCACCAATGGATGAACGATTATAATCAGGGATGCTCAAGAGGGCAGAATTTGAGGAGCGCAGACATCTTGTGGAGGTTGTGGGGCTGGAGGAGATTACAGAGATAGGGAGGGGCGAGGCCATGGAGGGATTTGTAAACAAGGATGAGAATTTTGAAATCGAGGGGTTGCTTAACCGGGAGCCAATGTAGGTCAGCGAGCACAGGGGGTGATGGGTGAGTGGGACTTGGTGCGAGTTAGAACTGCAAAAGACTTTTCCATTGCCATCACTTTCCGTGATTGTGCTTTCAGCATTTCCATTGGTATCTTCAGTTACCCTTGGCTGTATCCTATCCTTGCTCCAATTCTCTTGATAGTTACTCGCTTTATACTGAGCGGAAATCTCTTTTGGTGAATAAATTCGCTGTTAAGCCACCTGAGTTTCACTTCAGGCTGTATCTCACAGGAACATGCATGGTTTCCCTGGCTGTAAGTTAAAGTTAAATAACCTTCAGTTTTCCTCAGCTAATTCCCCTCAGCAGCTTCCCCCGAATCTCCGCGGGCCAAATCCACTTGCAAAGTGAGTCCAGGTTAATTCTGCCGTGAGCATTAACTTACCTGCTGCAGCAATTGGCCTCACCAACTCAATCTGATGAAACTTTGATCACTATGTTCAGACACACCCTCCCCCACCCCACGTTGATATCATACAATCTTACAGCACTGGAGGGGGCCATTCGGTCCACTGAGTCTGTGCCGGCTCTTTGAAAGCCCAATACAATTAGTCCCACTCCCTCTGCTCTTTCCCCATAACCTGGCAAATTTTTCCTTTTCAAGTATATACCCAGTTCTCCTTTTGAAAGTTACTGTACTTCTTCTGAGGCAGTACACCAGAGTCGAGGATGACTTGCTTCCACACTAACGTGAGTACTAAGGTGACTGATGAAACCACTGCGGGATCTACAGTCTCTCTCACAGGTGGGGCAGATTGTGGTTGGAGGGACTTGTGGTGGGATGCTTTGGGTTCTCATGCGCTCCTTCCGCTGTTTGTACTTGGCTTCCGCGTGCTCCCGGCTGGAATGTCTGTAAGCTTGTAATGGTTGTAGCTCCACAATGTGGATGTGGACATATTGTGTACTGCAACTACAGAGTTAATAATAAACAGAACCATGCATGTTCCGGAGGCTTGCGAGAGAGCTGCCTGCCATGTTAGAAAGCTTGTGTGTTGTGCTCTGTGAATATATCACATTTGGCGCGGGATCACCATACAGGGAAATACAAGGATCAATTTCAGAACTTGCCTCTAATAGTAGTGAAAGGATTGGTTGAGCTCACTGAAGTTGGATTGGAGTGAGATTTTCCGGGTGGAAGCGAGATTTGAATCAACGGATGATGTTATCAAGAAGTATCCGAAGGTGTTCTGCAGTCCGATCCAAGGCTTCAAGGTGAGTGTCAGGGTACAGAAGGACACTAGATCGGTTTACTACAAGCCACGTTTCGTACCATATGCACTCAAGGAGAAAGTTGAGCAAGAAGTCTAAAGACGAGAGACTGAGAACATTATTTGTAAGATAGATCGATGTAATTGGGCTACACCCATTGTTGTTGTACCTAAGTCCGATGGTAAGGTAAGATTGTGTGGTGATTATAAGGTAATCGTAAACCAGGTTCTAGAGGGTAATGTACAAATACATTGCCAAATATAGAAGATTTGTTCACAACACTGACAGGTGGTCAGATTTTCTCAAAACTGGATCTTATGAATGCCTACTTACAACGTGAACTAGATGAGGAGTCCAAGTCATGTTTGACTATAAATACTCATCTTGGCCTATATCAATTTAATAGGCTACCGTTTGGAGTGTCTTCCACCCCTGCCATATTCCAAGGGGTGATGAACCAGATTTTGCAAGGTATTGAAGGGGTAGTATGTTATTTGGATGACATACTAATTTCAGCACCAAATAGGCAAATTCATATTAACATGTTGAATGAAGTTCTCAAATGGCTGGAGAAGCACAGAGTACGAATGTCTTCTCATAAGTGTGAGTTATTCAAAAACTCAGTGGAGAACTTAGGGTACAGAGTAGACAAAGATGGTTTACATCCAACCATGGGAAAATTGGATGCGATCAGAAATGCACCCACTCCCAGAAATGTCACTGAACTTCGTTCATTCTTGGGTCTTTTGAACTATTATGCGAAGTTCCTGCCAAATTTGGCTATAGTATTACATCCACTGAATGAACTTTTGAAAAAACAGGTCCATTGGAAGTGGTCAAAAGAATGCGATACAGCATTCAAGGAGTGTAAAAGCAAATTGGTAGAGAGCACCATGTTAGTTCACTATGACATATCTAAGGAGATTAAGCTAGCATGTGATGTCTCTCTGTATGGAGTTGGGGGAGTAATCTCTCATGTATTACGTAGTGGGGAGGAGAGACCAATTGCTTTTGCTTCACGCACTCTCAGTGCCAGTGAGAGTAATTATGCGCAAATTGAAAGAGAAGCTTTGGCATTAATTTTTGGGGTCAAGAAGTTTCACAAATACTTGTATGGTCGTAAGTTTACCATCGTTAGGGACCATAAGCCACTAACAGCAATCCTCCATCCAAAGTCCCCAGTTCCAACATTAGCTGCACCCCGAATGCAGAGATGGGCTTTGATTTTGTCAGCATATACATGTGATATTGAATACAGATGATCAGCTGATCACGGTAATGCTGATGCAATGTCTAGATTGCCTTCCCCATCACAAGTTACACCCGATAGGGAAGAAGTGTTTTATTTTTCATACGTTGATGAACTGCCAGTCACAGCTGAAGAGATTGGTAGAGCAACCAAACGTGACCCAGTGATGTCAAAGGTGTATGAGTATATTGCAAATGGATGGCCAAACCAGGTAACAGACAAAGATATTCATCCATTCTTCATTCGAAGGAATGAATTATCAGTCGATAAAGATTGTATCATGTGGGGTGTTAGAGTGGTTATACCAAATAAAGTCAAGTCCAATTTATTAGGAGATCTCCATGACCAGTACTGGGAATGTGCTTGACCAAGAGTTTTGCACGCAGTTATTTATGGCGGCCAGGTCTTGATAAAGATATAGAGTACATCGTGAGTCAGTGTACGACACGTCAATCGGTAAGGAAGCAACCACCACCAGTACCAATACAGCCATGGAAATGGCCTCCCAGGGTGTGGCAAAGGCTACATATTGATTTTGCTGAGTTAGAATGACAACAATTGTTCATTGTGATTGATAGCCATTCGAAGTGGGTTGAGGTGTTTCCAATGTGGAAAATAACAACAAGTAAAACATTAGACATTTTGCGAAGATTATTTTCTTCATTTGGCCTCCCAGAAGAAATTGTTTTGGATAATGTACCACAATTTCGTTCCAAAGAATTTTCACAATTCACGAGCAAAAATGGTGTGAAACATACAAAGGTTCCATCATACCATCCTGCTTCGAATGGTGTAGCATAGCGCACTGTACAAATTGTAAAATGTGCCCTTGTAAAACAAATGTTAGATCCAAATCCAAAGAAACGACAGTTGTCATTGGATCACAAATTGGCTAATTTTTTGATTACGTATCATAATACTTCTCACACAACTACTGGCAGAACACCAGCAGAGTTGTTTCTCAAACGACAGCCACGAACCAGATTCTCGTTGTTAAAACCAAATTTGGCACAGTCCGTAGAAGAGACACAATTAAGACAGAAAGAGAATCATGATAAAGGTAGAGTAAAAGATAGAAGTGTGAAATTAAACCAGAAGGTGAGAGTGAAGAACCATCACCATAAACGGTTAAAGTGGGTACCAGGAAGAGTGGTGAAGATATGTGGTCCTCGCATATATTTGGTAAAGTTGTTTGATAATGGACAGGTTAGGTTTGTTCATATTGATCATACTTTACCTACAGACATGGAAGGAGTTGAAGGTGGGAATGATTCAATTATTTCTGACTCGTCAGATAGTTTTGATATACCAGTAGCAAATCCTAAATCCAATGTACTGGAAACAAATCCAGGAGAGAATCAGAATAAAAGTCTGAGTCCGAGTCAGGAAAACAAAGAGCCTGAAGTTAGAGTGAGTTCAAATGAAAATCAAGGAAATTCCGTGGAGGAAAACGTTCCTCAGGATGAGCCTCGAATGAGTTTAGATTCGACACCATGTTTGGAAGGTTCTGTTCGAGAGCGAAGGTATCCTCTTCGAAACAGAAAACAAGTGGTAAAGTTAAATTTGTAAATATGGAAAAAATAAGCCTAGATCCTGTGTTATTTATAAACATGCAAGTTATGTATGATGTTTATTTTAATAACTTCTTCATTAAGGAGGGAGAAGTGATGGCTGTAAGCTTGTAATGCTTGTAGCGCCACACTGTGGATGTGGACGTATTGTGTATTGTGTATAAACAGAACCAGGCATGTTCCGGAGGCTGCCGAGAGAGCTGCCTGCCATGTTAGAAAGCTGTGTGTGTTGTGCTCTGTGAATATATCACAGCGGCGAAGAGACTGGAGGTGTTCGGCACCGTCTCGAATAGTTCTCCTCCACTTTGAGCGGTCTTGGGCCAGGGATTCCCAAAGTTACCACTGAATCTGTTTCATCCGCCCTTTCAGGCAAGGCATTCCAGATCACAACAACTCGCACAACGTCAAGGCTGATGCAGTAATAAGGGAGGTGCCATCTTTTGGATGAGACATTAAACCGAGGCCCTGTTTGCTCTCTCAGATGGATGTAAAAGATCCCATTGCACTATTTCGAAGAGCAGGGGGAGTTATCCCGGTGTCCTGGAGCCAATATTTAGCCCTCAATCAACACAACAAGAACAGGTTATCTGGGTCATTGTCACATTGCTGTTTGTGGGAGCTTGCTGTACGCAATTTGCCTGCCGTGTTTCCCACATTACAACAGTGACCACACTCCAAAAGTACTTCATTGGCTGTGAAGCGCTTTGAGACATCCGGCGGTCGTGAGAGTCGCTATATAAATGCAAGTCTTTCTTTGTTCTTCCTAAAACAGATTGTCTGGTCATTAACACTTTTTTGTTTGTGGGAGCTTGCTGTGCTCAAATTGGCTGCCGTGTTTCCGCCATTACAACAGTGACTACACTCCAAAGGTACTTTGTAAGCTGAAAATTGCTTTGGCGCATCCTGAGATCGTGAAAAAGGCTTTATACATGCACATTCTTTTATTTCCAATCTTCTTCCATTTTCCAAGTGTCTAGTTTCTTTGTGTAAGCATTTTAAACAGCTTGTTACTTGCGCCACACACCGTCGCTGACCTTGTTTTTCCTGATCATGTCTAAATAAGACTTCGGAACTCCAAATT
This sequence comes from Pristiophorus japonicus, assembly GCF_044704955.1. NCBI lineage: Eukaryota > Metazoa > Chordata > Chondrichthyes > Pristiophoridae > Pristiophorus > Pristiophorus japonicus. The sequence goes on along the minus strand of NC_092000.1, from coordinate 23,963,938 downwards.
GCTGGAGTATTGCTCAGCCCTAACTCACCCAGTAAGCCCCGTGATGGTGAACACCTCGATCCTGTCCGCAATGATGCAACTGTGCTGTGCAGTTAAATAAGAGTTCTCGATTCTCTCCCTTGTTCAGATGATTCAAATGGGACTGCAGCAAAAAAGAATCAAAACACAGGGGAGGAATCGTTTCAAGTCTCTGGCATGGTGGCTGTCTGTGCCACAAAGGGTTAGGTTTCGGCGGCACAAATGACACCACATTAGGAGCAGCACACCAAGATCTCTATTCTGCTCATCAATTACACAACCTAACAAGAGGCTCAGTTAATAACAAGGCGATTCAGACAGGCACGGGCACGGAGCTGAGATCACACTACAGTAAACTCCTCGGTTCAATAAATAATATGTTCCCGTCGCCAATCAGAAGCTTGTCAAGTACGACAACAGCATGAAACACAATAACACGTTGGGCCTACTGTGAGTAAAATAATAGCAGAGTACAGATATCTGCAGCAGAATACAGGCACCTACTGCTGAATATAGCTCCCACTGCAGAATACAGGCATCTACTGCTGAATATAGCTCCCACTGCAGAATACAGGCACCTACTGCTGAATATAGCTCCCACTGCAGAATACAGGCATCTACTGCTGAATATAGCTCCCACTGCAGAATACAGGCACCTACTGCTGAATATAGCTCCCACTGCAGAATACAGGCATCTACTGCTGAATATAGCTCCCACTGCAGAATACAGGCATCTACTGCAGAATATAGGCTCCTACCGTAGAATACAGGCATCTACTGCAGAATACAGCCTCCTACAGCAGAATACAGGCACCTACTGCTGAATGCAGTCTCCTACTGCAGAATACAGGCTCCTACAGCAGAAAACAAGCTCCTACCGTAGAATACAGGCATCTACTGCAGAATACAGGCTCCTACTGCAGAATACAGCCTCCTGCAGCAGAATACAGGCTCCTACAGCAGAATACAGGCATCTACTGCAGAATACAGGCATCTACTGCAGAATACAGGCTCCTACTGCAGAATACAGCCTCCTGCAGCAGAATACAGCCTCCTACAGCAGAAAACAAGCTCCTACCGTAGAATACAGGCATCTACTGCAGAATACAGGCTCCTACTGCAGAATACAGCCTCCTGCAGCAGAATACAGGCTCCTACAGCAGAATACAGGCATCTACTGCAGAATACAGCCTCCTACAGCAGAATACAGGCATCTACTGCAGAATACAGCCTCCTACAGCAGAATACAGGCTCCTACTGCAGAATACAGCCTCCTACAGCAGAATACAGGCTCCTACCGTAGAATACAGGCATCTACTGCAGAATACAGCCTCCTACAGCAGAATACAGGCACCTACTGCTGAATGCAGCCTCCTACTGCAGAATACAGGCTCCTACTGCAGAATACAGGCTCCTACCGTAGAATACAGGCATCTACTGCAGAATACAGCCTCCTGCAGCAGAATACAGGCTCCTACAGCAGAATACAGGCATCTACTGCAGAATACAGCCTCCTACAGCAGAATACAGGCTCCTACTGCAGAATACAGCCTCCTGCAGCAGAATACAGCCTCCTACAGCAGAATACAGGCTCCTACCGTAGAATACAGGCATCTACTGCAGAATACAGGCTCCTACTGCAGAATACAGGCTCCTACAGCAGAAAACAAGCTCCTACCGTAGAATACAGGCATCTACTGCAGAATACAGGTTCCTACTGCAGAATGCAGCCTCCTGCAGCAGAATACAGGCTCCTACAGCAGAATACAGGCATCTACTGCAGAATACAGCTACCTACAGCAGAATACAGGCTCCTATTGCAGAATGCAGTCTCCTACTGCAGAATACAGCCTCCTACAGCAGAATACAAGCTCCTACCGTAGAATACAGGCATCTACTGCAGAATACAGGCTCCTACTGCAGAATACAGGCTCCTGCAGCAGAATACAGGCTCCTACTGCAGAATACAGCCTCCTACAGCAGAATACAAGCTCCTACCGTAGAATACAGGCATCTACTGCAGAATACAGGCTCCTACTGCAGAATACAGGCTCCTACTGCAGAATACAGGCTCCTGCAGCAGAATACAGGCTCCTACAGCAGAATACAGGCTCCTACTGCAGAATACAGCCTCCTGCAGCAGAATACAGGCTCCTACTGCAGATTACAGGCTTCTACTGCAGATTACCACCTCCTACAGCAGAATACAGGCTCCTACCGTAGAATACAGGCATCTACTGCAGAATACAGGCTCCTACTGCAGAATACAGCCTCCTACAGCAGAATACAGGCTCATACTGCAGAATACAGGCTCCTACAGCAGAATACAGGCTCCTACTGCAGATTACAGGCTCCTACTGCAGAATACAGGCATCTATTGCAGAATACAGCCTCCTACAGCAGAATACAGGCTCCTACTGCAGATTACAGGCTCCGACTGCAGAATACAGGCATCTATTGCAGAATACAGCCTCCTACAGCAGATTACAGGCTCCTATTGCAGATTACAGGCTCCTACTGCAGATTACAGGCTCCTACTGCAGATTACAGGCTCCTATTGCAGAATACAGGCACCTACTGCAGAATACAGGCATCTACTGCAGAATACAGGCTCCTACTGCAGAATACAGCCTCCTGCAGCAGAATACAGGCTCCTACAGCAGAATACAAGCTCCTACTGCAGAATACAGCCTCCTGCAGCAGAATACAGGCTCCTACTTCAGATTACAGGCTCCTACTGCAGATTACAGCCTCCTACAGCAGAATACAGGCTCCTACCGTAGAATACAGGCATCTACTGCAGAATACAGGCTCCTACTGCAGAATACAGCCTCCTACAGCAGAATACAGGCTCATACTGCAGAATACAGGCTCCTACAGCAGAATACAGGCTCCTACTGCAGATTACAGGCTCCTACAGCAGAATACAGGCTCATACTGCAGAATACAGGCTCCTACAGCAGAATACAGGCTCCTACTGCAGATTACAGGCTCCTACAGCAGAATACAGGCTCATACTGCAGAATACAGGCTCCTACAGCAGAATACAGGCTCCTACTGCAGATTACAGGCTCCTATTGCAGAATACAGGCATCTATTGCTGAATACAGCCTCCTACAGCAGAATACAGGCTCCTACAGCAGAATACAGGCTCCTACAGCAGAATACAGGCTCCTACTGCAGATTACAGGCATCTATTGCAGAATACAGCCTCCTACAGCAGATTACAGGCTCCTACTGCAGATTACAGGCTCCTACTGCAGATTACAGGCTCCTACTGCAGATTACAGGCTCCTATTGCAGAATACAGGCACCTACTGCAGAATACAGGCTCCTACTGCAGATTACAGGCTCCTATTGCAGAATATAGGCTCCTACTGCAGAATACAGGCTCCTACTGCAGATTACAGGCTACTATTGCAGAATACAGGCACCTTCTGCAGAATAAAGGCTCCTATTGCAGAATACAGGCACCTACTGCAGATTACAGGCTCCTATTGCAGAATACAGGCACCTACTGCAGAATACAGGCTCCTACTGCAGATTACAGGCACCTACTGCAGAATACAGGCTCCTACTGCAGATTACAGGCACCTACTGCAGAATACAGGCTCCTATTGCAGAATACAGGCTCCTACTGCAGAATACAGGCTCCTATTGCAGAATACAGGCTCCTATTGCAGATTACAGGCTCCTACTGCAGAATACAGGCTCCTATTGCAGAATACAGGCTCCTACTGCAGAATACAGGCTCCTACTGCAGAATACAGGCTCCTATTGCAGAATACAGGCTCCTACTGCAGAATACAGGCTCCTATTGCAGAATACAGGCACCTACTGCAGAATACAGGCTCCTATTGCAGAATACAGGCTCCTACTGCAGAATACAGGCTCCTATTGCAGAATACAGGCTCCTACTGCAGAATACAGGCTCCTATTGCAGAATACAGGCACCTACTGCAGAATACAGGCTCCTACTGCAGAATACAGGCTCCGACTGCAGAATACAGGCTCCTATTGCAGAATACAGGCTCCTACTGCAGAATACAGGCTCCTACTGCAGAATACAGGCTCCTATTGCAGAATACAGGCTCCTACTGCAGAATACAGGCTCCTATTGCAGAATACAGGCTCCTATTGCAGAATACAGGCTCCTATTGCAGAATACAGGCTCCTATTGCAGAATACAGGCTCCTACTGCAGAATACAGGCTCCTAATGCAGAATACAGGCTCCTACTGCAGAATACAGGCTCCTACTGCAGAATACAGGCTCCTACTGCAGAATACAGGCTCCAACAGCAGAATACAGGCATCTGAGATTTTGGGATTTCTGGGCCTATATGTTTCAATAGCCCCTCTCATTCATCTAAACTCCAGTCTACTCAATCTCTTCTCACAGGACAGCCCTCTCATCACAGGAATCAGTCTAGCGCACCTTTGTTGCTAAGGCAAGTAGGTCCTTCCTTGGGTAAGGAGACCAAAACTGTGCACAGTACTCCAGGTGTGGTCTCACCAATTCTGGAGAGCCCTGCAGCTCCTTGTCTGCCTGGCGCGGCGCCCAGGGGGGCGGAGCCTACACTCGCGCCGATTTTGTAAGTGGGAGGGGGCAGGTACTATTTAAATTAGTTTTTTTCCTGCCGGCAACGCTGCGCGTGTGTGTTGGAGCGTTCGCGCACGCGCAGTGTGAAAAAAACATTGGCACTCGGCTATTTTTGTAGTTCTTTGTAGCTGTTTAATTTTTGAACATTTTTTTAATAAAAGCACATTGCCATCAGCACATCAGCACTTGCAGCCTTCTCACTGTCTCCTTCCCCCCCTCCCCGCGGGAAGAACGGGCGCCTCCTCTACCCCCCCCCCGCGGGAAGAACGGGCACCTCCTCTACCCCCCCCCCCCCCGCGGGAAAGAACGGGCGCCTCTTACCCCACCCGCGGGAAAAACGGGCACCTCCTCTACCCCCCCCCCGCGGGAAGAACGGGCACCTCCTCTACCCCCCCTCCCCCCGCGGGACGAACGGGCGCCTCTTACCCCACCCGCGGGAAAAACGGGCACCTCCTCTACCCCCCCCCACCCGCGGGAAGAACGGGCACCTCCTCTACCCCCCCCCCACCCGCGGGAAGAACGGGCACCTCCTCTACCCCCCCCCCCCTCCCCTCGCGGGAAGAACGGGCGCCTCCTCTCCCCTCCCCCCCCCGTGGGAAGTATGGGCGCCTCCTCTCCCCCCCCCCCCCGCGGGAAGTATGGGCGCCTCCTCTCCCCTCCCCCCCCGCGGGAAGAACGGGCGCCTCCTCTCCCCTCCCCCCCCCGCGGGAAGAACGGGCACCTCCTCTCCCCCCCTCCCCTCGCGGGAAGAACGGGCACCTCCTCTCCCCCCCTCCCCTCGCGGGAAGAACGGGCGCCTCCTCTCCCCTCCCCCCCCCGCGGGAAGAACGGGCGCCTCAGGCCGACTGCAGCATTCTCCGTGCCTGAAGCACTTTCACACAGGTAGGAAGATGGTTTATTTAATCTTTTCTTTGCTTATAAATGTTTATTCAGGTTTATTTGTATAATATTTGTAGAAGTATAAATAAGGATTTATTGTAGAATTTAATGAGCTCCCTTCCCCCCCCCCCCCCCCACCTCGTTCTGGACGCCTAATTTGTAACCTGCGCCTGATTTTTTAATGTGTAGAACAGGTTTTTTCAGTTCTACAAAAATCTTCACTTGCTCCATTCTACTTTAGTTTGGAGTACGTTTTCACTGTGGAAACTTTCAAATCAGGCGTCAGTGGCCGGACACGCCCCCTTTGGAAGAAAAAATTCTGTTCCAAAGTGGAACTGTTCTACCTGACTAGAACTGCAGAAAAAAAAAATGTGGAGAATTGCGATTTCTAAAATAGTCCGTTCTCCACCAGTTGCTCCTAAAAATCAGGCGCGAATCATGTGGAAACTTGGGCCCTTACATTCTGCACATTGCAAGCACCTACTGCCTCACACAGATATCTGCCGCAGAGTACAGCTATCTATTGCAGAATACAGTCATCTATTGCAGAACACAGGAACCTATTGAATGCAGCAACCTAATGCCGGCTAATGACACCGACTGTAGAATAGAGACACCGGCAGAATAAAGACACATGCTGCAGAATTACAGGCACCGACTAAATAGACAACATTGCAGAACACAGGCTTATACTGCAGAATAGAGACATCTATCATAGAACTCAGAGACCTATTACAGAGTACCGACACCTATTGCACAATGCAGATAACTGCTGCAGAAAACAGGCCCCTCCTGCTGAGTATCAGCACACACTGCAGAATACAGATATTTTTGCATTATACACCGTACTGCAGCACAAGAATACATCGACATACTGTAGAATAACAGCACCTACTGCAGGACACCGACGCCTATTGCAGAATACAGGCACCTACAGCAGAATACAGGTTTTTAACAATAAAATGTGTTTTTTTAATTTTATTTTGTATATTTTAAAACTCTTACGCCTGTATAAGTCGGCTATGCGCCAGCTTTTATCAGGCGCAAGAGTTTTCAGGACATGCGCTGGGCAAGACATGGGTAAATACCGCAATCTTGCCCATGTGAATGTCCTCGCTCCCGAGATACGGAGGATCTGTCAAGTTGCAGCTTGACAGATCGGAAAAGCCAGTTTTCAGTGCATGCGCATTGTGCGCCGAAAACCAGCTTTTGCGATGCCTTCTCGGGTCCGTATACACTCCGTACACACTCTGTACGGACACGGGGAGGCCCGGATTTCTGGGCCTATATGTTTCAATATCCCCTCTCATTCTTCTAAACTCCAGTCTACTCAATCTCGTCTCATAGGACAGCCCTCTCATCTCAGGAATCAGTCCAGTGAACCTTTGTTGCACTCCCTCTAAGGCAAATATGTCCTTCCTTAGGTAAGGAGACCAAAACTGTGCACAGTACTCCAGGTGTGGTCTCACCAAAGCCTTATATAAATGCAGCAAGACTTCCTTACTCTTGTACTCCAACTCCCTTACAATAAACAACAACATACCATTTGCCTTCTAATTGCTTGCTGTACCTGAATGTTAACTTTCTGTCATTTGTGTACAAGGACACCCAGGTCCCTCTGAATACCAAAATTAACAAGTCTCTCGCCTTCTAAGAAATTTTCTGCTTTTCCATTCTTCCTATCAAAGTGGATACTTTCACTCTTCCCCACATTATATACTATCTGCCACATTAATTGCCCACTCACCTGACCTGTCTATACCCCTTTGCAGCCTCTTTGTGTCCTCCTTACAGCTAACTGTCCCACCTCGCTTTGTATTGTCAGCAAACGTGGATACAGTACACTCGATCCCCTCATCTAAGGGATTGATACAGACTGGAGAAGCCGGGGTTGTTCGCCTTGGAGCTGAGAAGGTTGACAGGAGATTTGATCGAGGTGTTCAAAATCATGAGGGGTCTGGTCAGAGTAGATAGAGAGAAACTGTTCCCATTGGTGGAAGGGTCGCGAACCAGAGGGCACAGATTTAAGGCGATTGGCAAAAGAACCAAAGGCGACATGGGAACAAACTTTTTTGCGCAGCGAGTGGTTATAATCTGGAATGCACTGCCATGAAGGTGGTGGAGGCAGACTCAATTTTACCTTTCAAAAGGGAGTTAGATAGGTACCTGAAGGAAAACAATTTGCAGGGCTATGGGGAAAGGGCAGGGGAGTGGGACTGGCTGAGAGTCAGCACGGGCTCGCTGGGCCCAATGGCCTTCCTCCGTGCTGTGACCATTCTGTGGTTCTATGAATGTAACTAGCTGAGGCCCAAGCACTGATCCTCATGGTTACCCCACTAGTTACACCCTGCCATCCCGAAAATGATTAGTTTATTCCTATTCTCTGTTTTCTCTCTGTTAGCCAATCCTCAATCCAAGCTAATGTATTACCCCCAATCCGCTGATGGCTACTACAGACTACAGCAACATACTGCAGAAAACGCACACCTATTGCAGAATATAGTTTTCGACTGCACAATGCAGATAACTCCTGCAGAATACAGGCCACTACTGCGGAACAAAGTGACCTATTGCAGCATACGGCATCTAGTGCAGAACACATATACATTCTGCACATTGCAAGCACATACTGCCTCACTCAGATATCTACTCTAGAACACAGATATCTATTGCAGAACACAGATATATACTGCAGAACACATATATCTATTGCAGAACACAGATATATACTGCAGAACACAGCCATTTATTGCAGAACACAGGAACCTATTGAATGCAGCAACCTAATGCCGGCTTATGACACCGACTGTAGAATAGAGACACCGGCAGAATAAAGACACATGCTGCAGAATTACAGGCACCGACTGAACTGACAACATTGCAGAACACAGGCTTATACTGCAGAATAGAGACATCAATCATAGAACTCAGAGACCTATTACAGAGTACCGACACCTATTGCACAATGCAGATAACTGCTGCAGAAAACAGGCCCCTCCTGCTGAGTATCAGCACACACTGCAGAATACAGAATACTGCACCATACACCGTACTGCAGCACGAGAATACATCGACATACTGCAGAATAACAGCACCTACTGCAGAATACCAGCATCCTGTGCTGAATACCAACACATACTGCAGAATACAGACAACTGCAGCAGAATGCAGCCACCTACTGCAGGATGCAGGCATCTGTCGCTCAATACAGGAACCAGTGCAGAACTATAGACACCAATTGCCGATTACATTCATCGCAAATTACAGATACCCGTCGCAAAACACATGCATTTGCAACAACATGCAAGCACCTACAGGTACAACAACAACAACATGCATTTATATAGCGCCTTTAACACCGTGAAATGTTCCAAGGGGCTTCTCAAGGAGCGTTATGAGATTTTTAAAAATTGACACCGAGCCGCATAAGGAAAAATTCGGGCAAGTGACCAAAGGCTTGGTCAAAGAGGTAGGTTTTAAGGAGCGTCTTGAAGGAGGAAAGAGAGGCAGAGAGGTGGAGAGGTTTAGGGAGGAAGTTGCAGAGCTTGGGGCCCAGGCAGCTGAAGGCACGGCCACCGATGGTTGAGCGATTATAATCAGGGATGTTTAAGAGGGCAGAATTAGAGGAGCGTGGACATCTCGGGGGTGGGGGTGGGGGGGGGGGAGGGGTTGTGGGGCTGCAGGAGACTACAGAGATAGGGAGGGGGCGAGGTCACGGAGGGATTTGTAAACAAGGACAAGAATTTTAAAATCGAGCCATTGCTTAACCGGAAGCCAATGTAGGTCAGCGAGCACAGGGGGTGATGGGCGAGCGGGACTTGGTGCGAGTTGGGACACAGGCAGCCGAGTTTTGGATGACCTCAAGTTTACGTAGGGTAGAATGTGGGAGGCCGGCCAGGAGTGCGCTGGAATAGTCAAATCACATCAGTACCAGCATCTTCATGCTGAATACCAACATCTAACTGTAGAACGCAGGATACAGGCACCTGATGCTCAACACAGGGACTTATGCAGAATACGGGCCCCCGCTGCAGAATTATACGCCATGAATCCATGGCCCCAATGGGCGTGTACGAGATGCGCACGCGCCCCTAGGGACCCTGCAAGTTCCGGGTTTAGGTACGCGATGCGCATGTGCCTGAACCCGGAACTTGCGATCCGTCGAGAATCCTCCGAAGGTCGAGGACCTCTGCGGGCGGGGAGTTGGGTTGTTTGTCCAACTCCTGCCCAGCGAATACCCTTGAAATTGTTATGATTGACGGCTGCTTTTTATCAGCGAAAAGGATCAGAAAAATACATTCTTTTTCAATAATTTAAACATTTAAAATCCTGTTACATAAGGTGAGTTTACTTTTAGACCCTTTAAAATATGTAAATTTATTTTTTAAAAATTTAATTTTGGTTTTAAATAATTAATTAAATTCCAATTTGAATAATTTTAAATATGTGATTTCAATTTTTTTTTAATTTCAAGTACTTGTGTGTTTTTGAGGGTGTTCCCATTCATACTTATAGTGAGTTCCTTATCACCATAAGTATGAATGGGGATCCCCGTACTTTGATTGGTCGAGCCGGCCCATGTGATCCCAGGGATGCGTATGAAGCGCTGGCACCCCTGAGATATGTGGGCCCCTACACAGCCCTCAGCACTGGCACTGGGAGGGTCAGCCTGGATTTATGTGCTCAAGTCCCTGGAGTGGGACTTAGAACCCACAACCTTCTGACTCAGAGGCGAGTGTGCTGCCCACTGAGCCACGGCTGACACCAGCATGCAGCCAATCCCATAGCTGGCACAGAGTAATTCAGCGAGCGCAGAATAATCCTGTTAGCGTGCCATAAGCTGCCCAGCACCATCCAGGTAGCCCATCGGTGGGTGGCTTGCTGGCTTTTCAGTGTAAAAACTGCGCATGTGCGGCATTTGAACGGCCCATGCAGCCCCTTAAAGTTGCGGGGGCGGGGAGGGGAGAAGGGGAGAAGTCACAAGACTGCAAACAAAATGACAGGGAACGTCGTAGGCAGCCATAAACGAAACTGCGCGAAGTACAGTTTGGATCTCGCGGTGAAATTGCGAGCAGTGCGACGAAGGAACTGCGCGAGGGCCTGCGAGTGTCTGAGGCAGTTTTGACTGGACGCGGGTCTGGTTTATTTATGTTTGTTTTTAAAAAGACGAGTGTCGCAGTCCCGCGATTCCACTCAAGCGGTGCGGAAGGAATGAATTGTTCTGCGCGCTGTGTGTTATGTGATACAGCCGAGTGCCTGAGCCATGTCTGGCTGACAGCTCGGGACTCGTGCCAGATGAGGAAGAGCTAAGAGCTTTTTTCTGCTGATGTGGGAGGTGAAATGGAGCAACGTTCTCTATACTCGATCGTTCTGCAGCCCTCCACGCTTTGTGTGTGGCTTCAGGGCACTGCACCTTGAGCCTGCTCCCATCTCCAGGCATTTGGCTGGCCGTCTCGACATTAACCAGATACATAACAAGAAAGACCGTCTCATTCTAACAGCCAGGTATCAACCCGCAGGACAGCACAGCACCACTTTAACAAAACTGCCAGCCAATTATTACTGGTCTCATTCAGAACACCGCACAGATGATATCATCTAAGTACGAGGGCACAAATCCAACCTAGTAGCTAGGGTATCATCGGCGGTAGCAATGGTGATTGTGCGTGACCACTGTCAGACCACATTCCCCTTTAGTGACAGCTGTGGCTCAGTGGGCAGCACACTCGCTCCTGAGTCAGAAAGTTGTGGCCCACTCCAGGGACTTGAGCACATAAATCTAAGCTGACACTCCCAGTGCAGTGCTGAGGGAGCGCCGCACTGTCGGAGGTGCTGACGTTAAACCGAGGCCTGCTCTCTCAGGTGGATGTGCACGATCCCATGGCAACATTTCAAAGATCGGTGGGAGTTATCCCCGGTGTCCTGGGCCAATAATTATCGCTCAATCAACGCAACAAAAACAGATCATCTGGCCATTGTCACATCGCTGTTTGTGGGAGCTTGCTGTGCGCAAGTTGGCCGCCGCCTTTCCCACATTACAACAATGACTGCACTCCCAAAAGTACTTAATTGGCTGTAAAGCGCTTTGAGACGCCCGGTGGTCATGTAAGGCGCTATAGAAATGCAAGTCTGTCTTTCTTTGTAGCTCAGTCTGGAAGCTTTGGATTCTAGCCTCAGGGTAGTGAAGCTGAGAACAATGCTGACAACAATCAGCAGGGAACAGCATGGCACAACAACAACTTGTATTTAACATAGTGAAACATTCCAAGGCACTTCACAGGAGTATTATGAGATAACACAAACTTGACACCGAGTCACATAAGGAGAAATTAGCGTAGGTGACAAAAAGCTTGGTAAAAGAGGTAGGTTTTAAGGAGCGCCTTGAAGGAGGAAAGAGAGTTCGAGAGGTTTAGGCAGGGAATTCCAGAGCTTGGGGCCCAGGCAGCTGAAGGCACGGCCACCAATGGTTGAGCGATTATAATCAGGGATGCTCAAGAGGACAGAATTAGAGGAGCGCAGTCACCTCGGGGGGTTGTGAGGCTGGAGGAGTTTACAGAGATAGGGAGGGGCGAGGCCATGGAGGGATTTGATGAGAATTTTGAAATCAAGATGTTGCTTAACCGGAAGCCAATGTAGGTCAGCGAGCACAGGGGGGGTGATGGGTGAGTGGGACTCGGTGCGAGTTAGGACACAGGCTGCCGAGTTTTGGATCACCTCAAGTTTACGGAGGGTAGAATGTGGGAGGCCAGCCAGGAGTGCGTTGGAATAGTCAAGTCTAGAGGTAACATAGGCACACATGGGGGTTTCAGCAACAGATGAGCTGAGGCAGGGGCGGAGGAGCACGATGTTAGGGAGGTGGAAATAGGCGGTCTTAGTTATGCTGTGGATATGTGGTTGGAAGCTCATTTCAGAGTCAAGGGTGTGGACAGTCTGGTTCAGCCTCAGACAGAAGTTGGGGAGAGGGACGGAGCCAGTGTCTGGGGAACGGAGTTTATGGCATGGACCGAAAACAATGGCTTCGGTCTTACCGATATACAATTAGAGAAAATTTCTGCTCATCCAGAACTGGATGTTGGACAAGCAGTCTGGCAATTTCGAGACCGGCACAACCTGGACCAGCAGGGCATAGCCGAGATCATCACGGCCCAGCCTGGGCCAGCAGGGCTCAGCCAGATAGATCACAGTCCAACCTAGCATAGCAAATTCCAGCGAGGCAAGCCCAGTGCAACTGAGCACAGCGGGGCTCAGTCTGCTAGATCACCTTGGGCCAGCATTGAACAGGGAGCTTTCAAACTCATGTGGGTAAGTTTCAACCGCAACATAAGAATTAGATGGTTACAGCACAGAAGGAGGCCATTCGGCCCGTTGAGCCCGTGCTGGCTCTCCGCAAGAGCACTTCAGCGGGTCACACTCCCATTGACCTTTCCCCATAAAAGAACAGGAGTAGGCCCTACAGCCCCTCGAGCCTGCTCCACCATTCAATAAGATCATGGCTGATCATCGACCTCAACTCCACTTTCCCGCCTGATCTCCATATCCCTTGATTCCCTTAGACTCCTAAATTCTATCTATCTCAGCCTTGTTGTATATACTCAACACTGAGCAGCCCCTCCACAGCCCTCTGGGGCAGAGAAATCCAAAGATTCACAACCCTCTGAGTGAAGAAATTCCCCCTCATCTAAATCCTAAATGGTCGTCCCCTTACCCTCAGACTGTGCCCCCTAGTTCTAGACACTCCAGCCACCTTCATCATCATAGGCAGTCCCTCGAAATCGAGGAAGATTTGCTTCCACTCCAAAAGTGAGTTCTCAGGTGAGTGAACAGTCCAATACGGGAATTACAATTTCTGTCACAAGTGGTGGCAGACAGTGGTTGAAGGAAAGGGTGGGTGGAGAGTCTGCTTTGCCGCACGCTCCTTCCGCTGCCTGCGCTTGGTTTCTGCATGCTCTCGGTGACGAGACTCGAGGTGCTCAGCGCCCTCCCGGATGCTCTTCCTCCACTTAGGGTGGTCTTTGGCCGGGGACTCCCAGGTGTCGGTGGGGATGTTGCATTTTATCAAGGATGCTTTGAGGGTGTCCTTGAAACATTGCCTCTGCCCACCTGGGGTTCGCTTGCCGTGTAGAGTTCCGAGTAGAGCGCTTGCTTTGGGAGCCTCGTGTCGGGCATGCGGACACTTTGGCCCGCCAGCATCTCCTCAACATCTACCCTATCAGAATCTTCCAACAACCCATCATTTAGTTCCATTCATTGCTCCCCGCCGCCGCACTTCTCAATTTAATTCGGCGAATCCCTGACCACTTCACAGTATAAGGAGTACTGTGGAGCCGCTGAACCTGTTCTGGGAACCTTGCTTTACTGCGCTGTGAACCCGCGCAGAAGCCAATCGGGAAAAGTGGGAAGAATTATTGCTATCTGGAACACGCTGCCCGAAAGGGCGGTGGGAGCAGGTTCAATCGTAACTTTCAACAGGATTTTGTATAAAGACTTGAAACATTTGCGGGGCTGTGGGGACAGAGTGGGGGGGGGGGGGCGTGGGACTAATTGGATCGCTCTACTAAAGAGCAGGCACAGGCACGATAGGCCCAATGGCCTCCTTTGTCGAAATAAACCTGTGCACGCAGCCGGACTTCCGGCCAAAACCCAGCAACGTTCATTTCACTCCTGCTGTTTGAAAGTCTTAATCCTGGTACGTAGAAAATTAGGAACAGGATTGGGCCATTCCTCCATTCAATGGGATCATGGCTGGTCTGCATCCTGACTCAATTTACCCACCTTTGGTCCACAACTCTTGACACCCTTACCCAACAAAAATCTATCGAGCTCAGTCTTGAAGGCCACACCTGGAATATTGTGTACAGTTTTGGTCTCCTAATCTGAGGAAGGACGTTTTTGCTATTGAGGGAATGCAGCGAAGGTTCACCAGACTGATTCCCGGGATGGCAAGACTGACATATGACATAAGAACATAAGAATTAGGGACAGGAGAAGGACATCTAGCCCCTCGAGCCTGCTCCGCCACTCAACAAGATCATGGCTGATCTGGCCGTGGACTCAGCTCCACTTACCCGCCCGCTCCCCATAACCCTTAATTCCCTTATTGGTTAAAAATCTATCCATCTGTGATTTGAATACATTCAATGAGCTAGCCTCAACTGCTTCCTTGGGCAGAGAATTCCACAGATTCACAACCTTCTGGGAGAAGAAATTCCTTCTCAACTCGGTTTTAAATTGGCTCCCCCGTATTTTGAGACTGTGCCCCCTAGTTCTAGTCTCCCCGACCAGTGGAAACAACCTCTCTGCCTCTATCTTGTCTATCCCTTTCATTATTTTAAATGTTTCTATAAGATCACCCCTCATCCTTCTGAACTCGAATGAGTAAAGACCCACTCTACTCAATCTATCATCATAAGGTAACCCCCTCATCTCCGGAATCAGCCTAGTGAATCGTCTCTGTACCCCCTCCAAAGCTAGTATATCCTTCCTTAAGTAAGGTGACCAAAACTGCACGCAGTACTCCAGATGCGGCCTCACCAATACCCTATACAGTTGCAGCAGGACCTCCTTGCTTTTGTACTCCATCCCTCTCGCAATGAAGGCCAACATTCCATTCGCCTTCCTGATTACCTGCTGCACCTGCAAACTAACTTTTTGGGATTCATGCACAAGGACCCCCAGGCCCCTCTGCACCGCAGCATGTTGTAATTTCTCCCCAGTGAATAATATTCCTTTTTACTGCTTTTTTTCCAAGGTGGATGACATCACATTTTCCGACATTGTATTCCATCTGCCAAACCTTAGCCCATTCGCTTAACCTATCTAAATCTCTTTGCAGCCTCTCTGTGTCCTCTACACAACCCACTTTCCCACTAATCTTTGTGTCATCTTCAAATTTTGTTACACTACACTCTGTCCCCTCTTCCAGGTCATCTATGTATATTGTAAACAGTTGTGGTCCCAGCACCGATCCCTGTGGCACACCACTAACCACCAATTTCCAACCCGAAAAGGACCCATTTATCCCGACTCTCTGCTTTCTGTTAGCCAGCCAATTCTCTATCCATGCTAATACATTTCCTCTGACTCTGCGTACCTTTATCTTCTGACGAAAGACTGGATCGACTGGGCCTGTATTCACTGGAATTTAGAAGAATGAGAGGGGATCTCATAGAGACATACAAAATTCTGACGGGATTGGACAGGTTAGAGGCAGGAAGAATGTTCCCGACGTTGGGGAAGTCCCGAACCAGGGGTCACAGTCTAAGGATAAGGGGTAAGCCATTTAGTACCGAGATGAGGAGAAACTTCTTCACCCAGAGAATTATGAACCTGTGGAATTCTCTACCACAGAAAGTTGTTGAGGCCAGTTTGTTAGATATATTCAAAAGGGAGTTAGATGTGGCCCTTACGGCTAAAGGGATAGAGGGGTATGGAGAGAAAGCAGGAATGGGGTACTGAAGTTGCATGATCAGCCATGATCATATTGAATGGTGGTGCAGGCTCAAAGGGCCGAATGGCCTGCTCCTGCACCTATTTTCTATGTTTCTATGTTTCTATTTCGAAGAACAGCAGGGGGGGTTATCTCCGGTGCTCCTGGCCAATATTTGTCCCTCAATCAGCACAACAAAAAACCCCCAGATTATCTCTTTGCTCTTTGTGGAAGGCCGTTAGCGGGAGCAGCGTGCGGTGGTATACCACTGCAGGGAGCAGCGCGTGCTGCTGCAGGAGGGCGACGGCTGACTGTAGTGCAGGCAGGTACAGCAGGAGCGGCGAGGTTGGGGCGAAGGAGCGGCAAGAGTCCGTGGAGGGACGTGATCGGGGCCCAGGAGAGGTGAGAGTTCGGGGCCCAGAAGAGGCGAGGGCCCAGTGGCAGCATGGGCCAGCCCACACTGTGGTATGTGTGCGCACTAGGTCCGTGCAGCAGAGCTGGTCTCGTCGTCTGGGTTAACCCTTGCCACTGGACCAAGACCTAGCTCTGTCAAGCCCGTGTGGTGGCTGGTGTGCAACGGCCACCCCACGTTAAAAAAATCCACGCACAGGCATCTTCCACCTTTCAACATGTAGTTTGGTATTAGGTCCTTTATTGAAACATCTGTGAACTCATCCCTTTTTGGTGTGGAAGCAAGTCCTCCTCGCTTCGAGGGACTGCCTATGATAATGACTGTTTGTGGGAGCTTGCTGTGCACAATTCTGATCCTTTGGTGATGTGGATCATTAAAGCGTTTGAGTCTCTCTCTACATACAGAAACATAGAAACATAGAAATTAGAAGGAGGCCATTTTGGCCCACCGTGTCAGCAGCCCTAAAGGTTACATATAAACCTTTGAACAAATCCGGAAAGGCAAAGAGCACCCAGCCCAACCAGTCCGCCTCACACAACTGCGGCACCCCTGATACTAAAACATTCTACACTCCACCCTAACCAGAGCCATGTGATCTCCTGGGAGAGGCAAAAAACAGATAAAAACCCAGGTCAATTTAGGGAGAAAAAATCTGGGAAAATGCCTCTCCGACCCATCCAGGCGATCAAAACTAGTCCAGGAGATCACCCTGGCCGTATTCTATTCCCTGCAGTACTTACCATTATATCTGCGCTGACCAATGAAAGGTCATCCAGTCTAATCCCAATTACCAATAACCCTGCAGGTTACTGCACTTTAAGTACCCATCCAACCATCTCTTAAAAGTGGTGAGGGTTTCTGCATCCACCACTCTTCCAGGCAGCGAGTTCCCGATCCCCACAACCCTCTGCATAAAGAAGCCCTCCCCTCAAATCCCCTTTGAACCTTCCACCAACCACCTTAAAACGATGCCCCCTCGTAATAGACCCCTCCACCAATGGAAATAGACCCTGACTATCCACTATGTCCACATGTCCTCCTCACTCTTTCTTGGTCACCCCCTATCCCTCTATGTTTCTCTCTCTCTGTCCCACAGTGCTTCAACTTCCCTGAGAAAGCGATGCTGCGTTCAATGCTCAGGCTGCCACTGTTAATCATTATTAGATTAGCCAGGTGATGAAAGCGTCTTCTGAATTGACACGTCTTTGGGGCTGGGAACCATTTGGAAATCATTATTAAATACGAGGCGCGAACACGTTTCTCAACTGACAGCATCTCGGTCTGCCTCAGCCGCGATCTATAGTCCTGATTAACAAGGGCACTGCAGGCACCACAAGAGAAATGAACCATTCACAGCCAAATCCTGCTGCACATTCTACACCCATCACACAAACAAAAACACATCTCCTCCTGTATGGTTCCCAGGTGATGCTCGCCGCACCACGATGATTACTCCCAGTATGTGGCTCAGTGGGCAGCTCTCTCGCCCTCTGGGTCAGAAGGTCGTGAGTTCAAGTCCCCAGTCTGGAGACACTCCCAGTGCGGTGCTGAGGGAGTGCTGCACTGTCGGAGGTGCTGCCTTTCGGATGAAAGGTTGTGACCTCTCAGGTGAATGTAAAAGAGCCCAAAGCGCTGTGCATAAGAACATAAGAATTAGGAACAGGAGTAGGCCATCTAGCCCCTCGAGCCTGCTCCGCCATTCAATAAGATCACGGCTGATCTGTCCGTGGACTCAGCTCCACTTACCCGCCCGCTCCCCGTAACCCTTAATTCCCTTATTGGTTAAAAATCTATCCATCTGTGACTTGAATACATTCAATGAGCTAGCCTCAACTGCTTCCTTGGGCAGAGAATTCCACAGATTCACAACCCTCTGGGAGAAGAAATTCCTTCTCAACTCGGTTTTAAATTAGCTCCCCCGTTGTTCAAAGAAGAGCAGGAGAGTTCTCCCTTGTGCCAATATTTATCCCTCAACCAACATCACTAAAAAAACAAACGATCCGGTCATTGCTGCATTGCTGTTTGTGGGAGCTTCCAGTGCGCACATTGTCTGCTGCGTTGTCTACATGACAACAGCGACTGCACCTCAAAAGCCATCATCATCATAGGCAGTCACTCGAAGCGAGGATGACTTGCTTCCACGCCAAAAAAGGCTGAGTTCACAGGTGTTTCAATGAAGGACCTAATATTCCAGATCCCGAACTGCATCCTGAAGGGTGGAAGATTCCCGTGCGTGGATTTTTTTAACGTGGGGTGACCATTGCACACCAGCCACCACATGGGCTTGACAGAGCTAGGTCTTGGTCCAGTGGTAAGGATTAACCAGGATGACTGGAGACCAGCTCTGCTGCACAGACCTAGTGTGCACACATATCGCAGTGTGGGCTGGGCCCGTGCTGCCCCTGGGCCCTCGCCTCTTCTGGGCCCTGAACTCTCGCCTCTCCTGGGCCCCGGTCACTTCCCTCTCCGGACTCTTGCCGCTCCTTCGCCCCTCCTGCTGTGCCTGCCCGCACTGCAATCAGCGACCTGGCTTCCCAGCCATCGTTCTCCTGCAGCAGCACGCGCTGCTCCCTGCAGTGGTAGCCGCCACTGTATACAGCCCTTTGGGATATCCTGAGGCAAGTCTTTTCTGTCAGGTTACCCCCAAGATGTGTGAAGATGAATCTACCCCTATCGGCTCTTTAACCAGAGGCTGACGTGCCCCGTTAACAAAGAATGAAAGGCTTGCATTTCTATAGCGCCTTTCACGACCATCGGACGTCTCAAAGCACTTTCCAATGAAGTACTGTTTGGAGTGTAGTCACCATTATAATGTGGGAAACACGGCAGCCAATTTGCACACAGCAAGCTCCCACAAACAGCAATATGGTAATAGTCAGCTAATCTGTTTTAGTGATGTTGATTGAGGGATAAACATTGGCCCAGGACACCGGGGCAAACTCCCCTGCTCTTCTTCAAAATAGTGCCGCGGGATCTTTGAGGACCACTCGAGAGGCAGACAGGGCCTCAGTTTAACACCTCCTCTGAAAGACAGCACCTCCAACAGTGCAGTACTCCCTCAGCACTGCACTGGAGTGTCGGCCTGGATTTTTGTGCTCAAGTCCCGTGGAGTGTGACTTGAACCCACAACCTTCTGACCCCGAGGCGAGAGTGCTGCCCACTGAGCCACGGCTGACAGAGACGTAAAACACACGTGCGCTGCAATGATGTGGCAGTATTTTATCGAGCATCTTCATATCATGGTTCAGGCCCGTGATCAGTGTATTAATTATGCATTGAGAAATGATGGAGGATCAGCAGCAGGTTATAAATAGTGGCTGGACTCCAGCCAGCAGCTCGCTGGATCGTGGCGTCGGCTGATGAGATTAGAAGGCTGAGAAGTGGAAAGATTTCTCACTCCGCATCACCCTGATTGATGGCACGGTGGAAAGATGGTTTTTGCCACAATGTTTACTTCTAACACGCAAAACGGGAAGACAGGAGAAGCGACTGCAGGCTCCCGGACACAAAGCTCCTCAAAGTAATCATCGAGATGGATTTCTGGTGCAGACTGACCTCGAACATAACATCCGCGGCTGATCTTTCCGGTCACTAATACCTGCACAAGTGGGCTAGGGCCGGGATCAAAGCAGTTGTAAAGGGATCACATCACGTAGGTTCACAAAGGGGTCACGTGTCAGACGTGGCTCAGTGCTTAGCACTCCTACCTCTCGAGGTCGTGGGTGCAAGTCCCACTCCAGAAACTTGAGCACATAATCCAGGCTGACACTCCAGTACAGTGCTGAGGGAGTGCAGCACTGCTGGAGGTGACGTCATTCAGATGAAATGTTACACCCTCGCTGGTGAATGCAAAAGGTCCCGCAGCACTATTTCAAAAAAGAGCAGCGCAGTTCTTCCCTGGTGTCCTGGTCAATATTTATCCTTCAACCAACATCATTCAAAAACACAGATGATCTGGTCATTATCACTTAATCTTTTCTTTTACTTGCTGTGTGCTGTTCACGTACTGGAGCCAACGCTGAGACCCAGCAAGTACCAGGCGGAGTGAACCATTCCCCTTTACTCGCAGCGTACTGGACATGTATGGGTTCTGTCACAGAGATACACACGAGCCTTGGAGTATCAGGAGGGAGTGGATCATTCCCTTTCACCCACCATGTGCTGTCTGTGTACAAGAGGCAACACTGAGATAAATACAGGCTGTCCAGTACCATATCTCCCCTTTTGACCTTTTTTTTTTTATTCATTCATGGGACGCAGACATCGCTGGCAAGGCCGACATTTATTGCCCGTCCCTAGTCGCCCTCGAGAAGGTGGTGGTGAGCCGCTGCAGTCCGTGTGGTGACAATGCCCCCCACCCTAGTGCTGTTAGGGAGGGAATTCGAGGATTTTGACTGAGCGACGATGAAGGAACGGCCGATATAGTTCCACGTCAAGGTGGTGTGTGACTTGGAGGGGAATGTGGAGGTGGTGGTGTTCCCATGCGCCTGCTGCCCTTGTTCTTCTCGGTGGTAGAGGTCGTGGGTTTGGGAGGTGCTGCCGAAGAAGCCTTGGCGAGTTGCTGCAGTGCATCTTGTAGATGGTACACACTGCAGCCACGGTGCGCCGGTGGTGGAGGGAGTGAATGTTGAAGGTGCTGGATGGGGTGACAATCAAGCGGTCTGCTTTGTCCCTGGATGGTGTCGAGCTTCTTGAGTGTTGTTGGAGCTGCTCTCATCCAGGCAAGTGGAGAGTATTCTATCACACTCCTGACTTATGCCTTGTAGATGGTGGAAAGGTTTTGGGGAGTCAGGAGGTGAGTCACTCACCACAGAATACCCAGCCTCTGACCTGCTCTTGTAGCCACCGTATTTATGTGGCTGATCCAGTTAATTTTCTAGTCAATGGTGACCTCCCCCAGTATGTAGATGGTGGGGGATTCGATGATGGTAATGCCGTTGAATGTCAAGGGGAGGTGGTTGGACTCTCACTTGTTGCACATAGTCATTGCCTGGCACTTGTGTGGCGCGAACGTTCCTTGCCACCTACCAGCCCAAGCCTGAATGTTGTCCAGGTCTTGCTGCATGCGGGCGTGGACTGCCCCATTATCTGAGGAGTTGCGAATGGAACTGAGCACTGTGCAGTCATCAGCGAACATCCCCACTTCTGACCTTATGGTGGAGGGAAGGTCATTGGTGAAGCAGCTGTGGAGGGTTGGGCCCCAGGACGCTGCCCAACGGAGCTGGTTGAGCGTGGTCAGTGCTTCAATGCTGGGGATGTTGGCCTGAGCGAGAACACTGACATTGGGGCTTAGGGCCTAAGCAGCAGAAATCTCCGAGATAAGGCTGGCTTGATGGGAGTGTCTCTTACTGCGACAGTCTGAGATGGACGCGCTTTGAAGTAGTCCCACCTTGATTACACGCTCGCCGAAAGAGAACCTCGTACTGTAAACACTGCCCTGTGTTTCTCAGAATAACCTACCAGCATCATCCAAAGGCAGATACTATCATGGCTCCGTCAATTGTGCTGCATCTCAAGTCACAGACTGCCAATCTCCTACCTCCACTGCACTTTTATTCTCTACCTGGAGAGTGAAGTAATGTAAAAATCGAAGGAACCCCATTGGCTATTGACTCTTATCAAAACCCGTCATCATTCCAAAAATAGCCTGTTCCCCCTCTCTGCTCCCAAGGAAATTTTCCCTCTGGTTTCTCCCATGTTATCATCGTAGGCAGTCCCTCGGAATCGAGGAAGACTTGCTTCCACTCTAAAAGTGAGTTCTCGGGTGACTGAACAGTCCAATATGGGAATTACAGTCTCTGTCACAAGTGGGACAGACAGTAGTTGAGGGAAAGGGTGGGTGGGACTGGTTTGCCGCACGCTCCTTCCGCTGCCTGCGCTTGTTTTCTGTGTGCGCTCAGCGATGAGACTCGAGGTGCTCAGCGCCCTCCCGGATGCAATTCCTCCACTTAGGGCGGTCTTTGACCAGGGATTCCCAGGGTGCCGGTGGGTATGTTGCACTTTATCAAGGAGGCTTTGAGGGTGTCCTTGAACCGTTTCCTCTGCCCACCTGGGGCTGGCTTGCCGTGTAGGAGCTCCGAGTAGAGCGCTTGTTCGTGTCGGGCATGCAGACAATGTGGTCCGCCCAGCGGAGCTGGTCGAGCATGCTCAGAGTAACCCCCATGTAACTGGCGATGGTCACCATTCCCACTCTGACACTGTCCAAACCATCCCCTCCTCCTCCTCTCCCCGCGCCCCCCCCACCCCACCAAATAAAAATGCTGGAAAGTCACAGAGAACAGAAACGACATGGTTCAAATTCCAGGTGGACACCCTGTGCCAGGATACAGTCAGAACATTAACTTGTCCTTTCTCATTCCAGATTCTGATAGATTCTCTCTCATTTTGGCAGCACTTTCCGTTTCGATTTCACAGATTTCTGCGTTCACAGGGGTCATGTGTCTGTGCCACGGCCTGAGATCAGAACCTCCCGGCCCCCTCCACCCCACAACCCGCACTTGTGCAGACCACCCTACCTCAGGTGGGTCAGGGGACGAATGTGTGGCGATGTTGGGTTTTGGTGGGAGAGGCGGTGGCTGGGTGAGGACGAGGATGTGTTTGGAAACTCCCCGTTTTTTGAAGTTCTCCATCTCGCGGCATGAGGCGAGGTTGGTAAATGATGACGCGAATAACAGGTGATCTGGTCATTTTAACATTGTGTGTGGGAGCTTGCTGTGCGCAAGTTGGTTGCCGCATTTCCCACAATACAACAGTGACTACACTCCAAAAGTACTTTATTGGTTACACTGCGCTTTTGAACATCCTGAGGCGCTGTAAGAATACTTTTCTTTCAACCAGCTCATGATTACATAAAAATATTCTGACTTAATATTTATCTAACTCTTGCTCTTATTGAATTCCACGCTTTTTTATTGCATCAAATATGATCAGAACCCAGCAAAAGTGGCAGATGGAAAGCTGCTCGGTTTTAATTATTTCCTGGAATATTCACATTCATAACAATTACTTACGCTTTTTCGCCAGAATTAAAGTGAAAGTGGGCGGACTTACAGCCTGTTGCTCGGTTAAGGATTGACTACGTTCCAAAGATAAAGGCTGCACCGCAGTCTGACGCATTCTGTGATCGCCACATGCAACAAAACCGCCTCCTTCTGACATTCTGAGGCAAGTGAGGTTGAATCCTGGAATACATGCATTGATAAGGAAAGGGCAACTGGGCAAAGCAACAACATGAAAGGTTAAAGCATGGATTACGACAGAGAGCGTTGGTTAGAGTGATGAGAAAAGGAAGAGGGACGTACTGGTGGGACTGAAGTGTGCGATGCTTGTATGGAGGAGGGCAATGGTCGGATGGAGGAGGGCGATGGTCGGATGGAGGAGGGCGATGGTCGGATGGAGGAGGGCGATGGTCGGATGGAGGAGGGCGATGGTCGGATGGAGGAGGGCGATGGTCGGATGGAGGAGGGCGATGGTCGGATGGAGGAGGGCGATGGTCGGATGGAGGAGGGCGATGGTCGGATGGAGGAGGGCGATGGTCGGATGGAGGAGGGCGATGGTCGGATGGAGGAGGGCGATGGTCGGATGGAGGAGAGCGATGGTCGGATGGAGGAGGGCGATGGTCGGATGGAGGAGGGCGATGGTCGGATGGAGGAGGGCGATGGTCGGATGGAGGAGGGCGATGGTCGGATGGAGGAGGGCGATGGTCGGATGGAGGAGGGCGATGGTCGGATGGAGGAGGGCGATGGTCGGATGGAGGAGGGTGATATTTGGATGGAGGAGGGCGATGGTCGGATGGAGGAGGGCGATGGTCGGATGGAGGAGGGCGATGGTCGGATGGAGGAGGGCGATGGTCGGATGGAGGAGGGCGATGGTCGGATGGAGGAGGGCGATGGTCGGATGGAGGAGGGCGATGGTCGGATGGAGGAGGGCGATGGTCGGATGGAGGAGAGCTGAATCTCCAGGCCCGTATGTTTTCCTTGGGCTCCGATTCTCCGTGATAATTTCTGCAGATTTTATGTTCTGCCGTATGCTAATGAGATTCTCAGGAAATTTCAGTGTACGTTATCATGAGCAAGGTTGGCGTAATTTTAATGTAAGTTCGAATGAGGAAATTCAGGCTAGTAGTGCAAAACTGTTTCCTTGTCATTGAAGAACCTTGGTGGACATGTGTACTTGGAAAAATGTGACTTGTTCATGGGTCTCTGCGAATTTGACTCTTTGATAGGTAGCAAGACGTTTGGTCAAAGAGTTGGGTTTTATGGAAGGTCTTAAACTATGTAAACTTACCCTACGTAAACTCAAGGTCATCCAAAACTCGGTTGCCCATGTCCTAACTCGCACCAAGTCCCGCTCACCCATCACCCCTTGTGCTCTGCTTGACTTCTGGTTAAGCAACGCCTCGATTTCAAAATTCTCATCCTTGTTTACAAATCCCTCCCTGGCCTCGCCCCCTCCCTATCTCTGTAATCTCCTCCAGCCCCACAACCCCCCGAGATGTCTGTGTTCCTCAAATTCTGCCCTCCTGAGCATCCCTGATTATAATTGCTCAACCATCGGTGGCCGTGCCTTCTGTTGCCTGGACCCGAAGCTCTGGAACTCCCTGACTAAACCTCTCCGCCTCTCTACCTCTCTTTACTCTTTCAAGACGTTCCTTAAAACCTACCTCTTTGACCAAGCTTTTGGTCACCTGCGCTAATTTCTACTTATGCGTCTCGCTGTCAATTTGTTTTAATCTCATAATACTCCTGTGAATCGCCTTGGGACATTTCACTACTAAAGACGCTATATAAATACAAGTTGTTGTTGTTTTGTCTTAAAAGTGTGGGAATGGAAGGGCAGAGGGGTTTAGGGAAGAGTGTAGACTCTAGGCTACTGATATAGTTAATGAGGCTGCGGTAATGGACACATCACACGACATAACTAAATGGAATGTGGACTTCGAAAATGGGACCTGCGTGATAGAGTTTCTGAACCAAATATTTTAGCAACATGATAAAATCCAAATCTGTATTTCTGCTCTTGTCTTTATCAGATGACAAACATCTCCGAGGAACAACTGCATCATCAACAACGTATCTCACTCTACGTTGCAATAAATGAATTCTACGTGCGATTGGATGGACACAATTTCCATACACGCATTGTGTCCTGTGTTCTTTGCCTGCAGTTAGGAAGGTCTGAACTAGCGGGACTTTTTCTGGCCACCAACAATGTACACGAGGCTAACCACACACTCCCAAAGAGTCAAATTGTGGTCCAATTTACAAAGAGATCATTTTCATAAACCATTATTAGACTACAACAACAACTTGTATTTATATAGCACCTTTAACGTAGTAAAACATCCCAAGGCACTTCACAGGAGTGTTATAAGACAAAACAAATATATTTGACATCGAGCCACATAAAAAGAAATTAAGGCAGATGACCAAAAGCAGCAGCTGAAAGGAGGAAAGAGAGGTGGAGAAGTGGAGAGGTTTAGGGAGGGAGTTCCAGAGCTTGGGGCCCAGCCAACAGAAGGCACGGCCACCAATGGTTGAGTGATTATAATCAGGGATGCTCAGGAGGGCAGAATTAGAGGAGCGCAGACATCTTGCAGAAGTTGTGGGGCTGGAGGAGATCACAGAGATAGGGAGGGGCGAGGCCATGGAGGGATTTGTAAACAAGGATGAGAATTTTGAAATCGAGGCGTTGCTTAACCGGAAGCCAATGTAAGTCAGCAAGCACAGGGGGTGATGGGTGAGCGGGACTTGATGCAAATTAGGACGCTTGCTGCCGAGTTTTGGATGATCGAATAAGGCATAATTAACATATCTATTATTTGAGAGGGAGCACTTCCTGTCTACAAAGCTTTATTTCCTGGTGCCAAGTTTTTGTGACACTGTCAGGTAACAGCTCTACAACTATTTTGGTAGAAACTTTAAATCAAATGCCCCCTTAGTAAAGGGGCACTAGAACCGACAAATTAACAAATAAAACTTTTTAAACAATACATGGTAAATTAAAATTTGGTTGCCGGGGGTGATGATGGACTCCAGTCCTTCCGGTGCCCACTTCCCATAGAAGGCAGCGAGTGTACAGTCACAGCTTTACAACTCTTTTAAGGAGGCAAAATTAAACATTTAAGTCAAGTGCCCCCCGATCTGGGGGACACTCTAAACACTTTTCAATGCCCTTTTTCTTTGTTTTTTTTTTGTGCTTTTTGTGGGTTTCTTTGGTCACAGCTCTACAAACCTGTGAGCATACTCACAGGTGCATACATTATGCGCAATGAGCTTTTTTTTCCGTTTAAAAGCCGGTGAGCTGGCTGTGTGGGACCTCCAGACTGCTGCCTGGCCGCATAGCTTAATGGGAACATCGTTAAGGAGGTAGACTTTTGGTTCCACCATCCACTGAGGTCCCTTTGCCCTATCGCATTTTCAGTAAGCTACGGCACAAAAGGTTTTTAAGCTGAAGGGCGCTAGAAAAATAAAGGGGGCTATGGTGTTTGCAGTCATGAGCATCGGCATTGCCGCTCAGCAAATTCAGTGTGCCAGTACCGGCGGCGTTGAGGAGTATCGCCCGGGAGCTCCGCGCCGGTGTGCAACGTCCCCGGTATCGACAAGGAGGCAACATTCGGTTTGCGCTGCACCAGTAGCGCCCCCTAGTGACCCCGCCAGAGAAAGCTGGCGCGCAGAGCTGCCCCGGGGAGCCAAGAGAAGGAACGACTGCACCAGGTAAGTGTGAGTGATAAGTTGTTTCTTGCGATTTAACTTTATTTGGGGTGAGTAATGTATAGGGAATATTTTTTATTCCGATTCTTTTTTTTGCAGGAAGGTCTTTCTTAGGGCGCTACGAGACCGGCTCCTTAGCACGGGATATTCGGTTGCTCACCCGGCCTAGCGCCCTGAGAGAGGTGTGGAACGCCTCGCTTAGCGCTCCGCCCCACTCTCAGGGCGCAAACACTGAATTTTGTGGCTGCTGACGCTAACCATTTTCCGGCGCTAAATTTAGCGCCCGCCCGACATTAGCGCCTTAAGAACCCTCCAACCAAATTTCTAGCCCTAACTCCTTAACAGCAAGATCCAGTCCAATGTTCCTTTCTCTCAGTCAGCCAGGGCAAACAGCAATTTGAAGCTCTGAAAACAGGTTTCCCAGTGGTGCTAAGCTACTTCCATTGGGAAGAACTACTGAAGGAGGCCGTGTGTGTGAGCGCTGGACGCACTTCCACTGCAGGTATCCAAGTCCTCCATTAAAGACCAAAATTATCTGTCGCCACATTCGCATTACAATAAACCGTAGCTGCTATTTTGTGTTGACACAAAGAAATATGTATCTGGCAAATGGAACAGATGCAAGTGGGTTTTAAAAGCTTTAAATGGAATCAAATCGATATTAATCCCACAGCAGGTAAAATGACACTAAGCGGCAGAGTCAGATGAGGACTCAGCCTCCAATATGAAACATTATTTCTCAACCTTCATCTAATATTCCTTTCACAAGTTCACCGTTGACAATAGCAGGCTTTGGTTAACTCTATCCTCCTTGTTTCTTGGACAAGCCTCATATAACGGATCTCCAGCACCAAGAAATAATGACACACCATGGCACAGTTGGAATGGTCCCATTTGCTAGTTCGCTCCATATAAGTGCAATATATTCTTTACGACATCACAAACACACACTTGTCACCTGATGCTTTTATTATTATGCATCAGGAGTTGCCTTACCACAATAGTCCACTAGGGGGAAAGCCCGATATTTTATTTCTCCCTCCTTAATGAAGAAGTAATCAAACAAAATAATCATAACTTGCATGGTTATACATAACAAGAAATATGGACATATTTTGCCATATTTACAAATTAAACTTAACCAGAGGTTTTCTGTTTCGAAGAGGATACCTTCGCTCTTGAACAGAACTTTCCAAAAATGGTGTTGAACTTAGACTCATTCTAGGCTGAGCCT
This sequence comes from Pristiophorus japonicus, assembly GCF_044704955.1. Lineage (NCBI taxonomy): Eukaryota > Metazoa > Chordata > Chondrichthyes > Pristiophoridae > Pristiophorus > Pristiophorus japonicus. Next base: position 23,935,656 of record NC_092000.1, on the reverse strand, counting down.
GAGGAGAGGTTTTCTCCAAGGGATGCCCCTGATCTACATTTTGACTGTCTACAATTTCAGACTGTTTGTCTGCCTGACTCGGACTCAGACTTAAATTCTGACTTTCTCTTGGGCTTGTTTCTAGTACATCTGATGTAGGATTTGCTACTGGTACTCTGCTTGTAACAAGACTATCTGACTCATCAGAAATAATCGAATCATTCCAACTTTCAACTCCTTCCGCGTCTGTAGGTAAAACATGATCAATGTGAACAAACCTAACCTACCCATGATCAAACATCTTGACCAAATATGTGCGAGGTCCACACATCTTCACTGTTCTTCCTGGTAACTACTTCAACCATTTATGGTGACGGTTCTTCACTCTGTAAGTAAAACCAATTTGTGTCCCCTTTGACTACTTTGACAGATCCTCATCGGCCCCATCACTCATGGAACTCAGAGCTAATGTGAGTCGGGGGTCAGGGAGGGGGTTGGGAGCAGTGATGATGGGAAGCTGCACGGATGGTCTCAATCCCAATTCATTTTATGTGGCACACTTTGAGCAATGGAATAACAACAACAACTTGTATTTATATAGCACCTTTAACGTTGTAAAACGTCACAAGGCGCTTCACAGGAACGTTATGAGATTAAAAAAATTCGGCACCAAACCACATAAGTAGAAATTAGCGCAGGTGACCAAAAGCTTGGACCAAGAGTAGGTTTTAAGGAGCGTCTTGAAGGAGGAAAGAGAGGCAGAGAGGCGGAGAGGTTTAGGCAGGGAGTTGCAGAGCTTGGGGCCCAGGCAGCTGAAGGCACGGCCACCGATGGTTGAGCGATTATAATCAGGGATGCTCAGGAGGGCAGAATTAGAGGAGCGCAGACATCTCGGGGAGGGTGGTGGGGGGGGGAGGAGGTGGGGGTGTGTGAGGCTGGAGGAGATTACAGAGATAGGGAGGGGGCGAGGGCCATGGAGGGATTTGTAAACAAGGGTGAGAATTTTGCAATCAAGGCGTTGCTTAACCGGAAGCCAATATAGGTCAGCGAGCACAGGGGGTGATGGGTGAGCGGGACTTGGTGCGAGTTAGGACACGGGCAGCCGAGTTTTGGATCACCTCCATACGAATCTGAGACTTTCTGCCCTGCTTAATGTTTAAAAGAAATATTTTGTAAAAATGTACCGATTCATAGACAGGAACATGAGGAACACTTTGCTGCGCTCTCACATCAGAGATTCATCTAGAAGTCGTGGCTGTAAAGCTACAATCCTTGTTACCAATGGATGCAAGGAGGTCAGGGGTCAACTTCAGTATTACAAAAAAGAAAGACTTGCATTTATATAGTGTCTTTCACGACCACCGGACGTCTCAAAGCACTTTACAGCCAATTAAGTACTTTTTCGCATGTAGTCACTGTTATAATGTGGGAAACGCGGCAGCCAACTTGAGCACAGCAAGCTCCCACAAACAGCAATGTGATAATGACCAGATAATCTGTTTTTTTGATTGAGGGATAATCAGGACACCAGGGATAACTCCCCTGCTCTTCTTCGAAATGGTGCCATGGGATCTTTTACATCCACCTGAGAGGACAGACGAGGCCTCGGTTTAGCGTCTCATCCGAAAGACGGCACCTCCGACAGTGTGGCGCTCCCTCAGCACTGCACTGGGTGTGTCAGCCTGGATTGTATGTTCAAGTCTAGGGACTAGAACCCACAACCTTCTGACTCAGAGGCGCGTGTGCTGCCCACTGAGCCACGGCTGACACTGATGGACTGTGACAATGGGATGTTTTTTTGGTTTGGGGGTTGGGGGGGGCTGTGCATACAACATTCTAACATCATCTTGCGACTACTTCCAGCGTACCCGGGTTAGCCATTGTTCTTTATGCAGTAAGGACGCAGCTGTATAATTATTTTGTTCTCTCTCTATGCTCACACACAAATACACGCACTCAGTCTGCAATCAGAGGAACTGAAATCAATGCATACCTCCGTCCGCACGTTCCCCTGAGCCTTTTAATGTATCTCGCTTCACATCCACATCATGAATGAAACTGGAAAGGAGGGAGACGAAGACAGAATGACTCCTTGCAGAGACTCACTTTATAAGACTGCTCAATCAGACACAATTAAACTCACCGCTAGTTTACTCAAGGCTTGGCATTTGATGAACTCTGGCCTAGATTTGGTGTGCGCTGCCTCGGGCAGGTTCACCGAGGGTTTCTCTTCCGTTTACCCAATTGCTTGTGTCAGGGATGTATTACGAGGGTAGGACAAACACAGACACCCGCTGTTTGCGTCCTGACTCGGACGCAGTCCGGATCAGCCATCACCCCCTGTGCTGGCTGACCTTCATTGGCTCCTGGTCCAATTCTTATCCTCGGATTCTAAATCCTTCATGGCCTCGGCCCTTTGTCCCTGCAACCTCCTTCAGCTGTACAACCCGCCGAGACCTCTGCGCTCCTCCAACTCTGGACTCTTGTGAATCCCCCGCTCCCGTCGCCCCACCATTGGCAGCCGTGCCTTCCGGTGGCTCAGGAATTCCTTCCTCAAACCTCTCCCACACTTTTTCCTCCTTTAAGACGCTCCTTAAAATCTACCATTTTGAGCAAGCTTTTGGTCACCTGGCCCAACACCTCATTATGTGGCTTGGTGTCACTATTTGTTTTATAACGCTCCTGTGAAGCGCCTTGGGATGTGTTACCAGGTTAAAGGCGCTATATAAATGCAAGTTGTTGGTGCCAGAAAGGAAGCGATGAGAGAGAACTTTATAGATGTATACAAGATACAAAGTGAAATGTAGAGAGTTAATGCTGAGGACTCTTTAAAGTTAGACCACAGCTCTCATCAAAGTCACAAATGACAACTTTTGTGACTGTGACTAAGGCATACTATCCCTCCTCGTCCTTCTCGACCTGTCTGCAGCCTTTAGCACGGTTGACCACTCTATCCTCCTCCAACGCCTCTCCACCATCGTCCAGCTGGGTGGGACTGCACTCGCCTGGTTCCATTCTTATCTATCTAACCGTAGCCAGAGAATTGCCTGCAATGGCTTCTCTTCCCACCCCCGCATCGTTACCTCTGGTGTCCCCCAATGATCTATCTTTGGCCCCCTCCTATTTCTCATCTACCTGTTGCCCCTCGGCGATATCATCCAAAAACACGGTGTCAGTTTCCACATGGACACTGAGGACACCCAGCTCTACCTCACCACCACTTCTCTCGACCCCTCCACTGTCTCTAAATTGTCAGACTGCTTGTCCAACATCCAGTACTGGATGAGCAGAAATTTTCTCCAATTAAATATTGGGAAAACCGAAGCCATTGTCTTTGGTCCCCGCCACAAACTGCGTTCCCTAGCCATTGACTCCATCCCTCTCCCCATCATCTGTCTGAGGCTAAACCAGACTCTTCTCAACCTAAGTGTCATATTTGACCCTGAAATCAGCTTCCAGCCACATATCCGCAACATAACTAAGACCGCCTATTTCCACCTCCATAACATCGCCCGCCTCCACCCCTACCTCAGCTCACCTGTTGCTGAAGCCCTCATCCCTGCCTTTGTGACCTCGAGACTTGACTACTCCAATGCACTCCTGGCTGGCCTCCCACATTCTACCCTACGTAAACTTGAGATCATCCAAAACTCGGCTGCCCGTGTCCTAACTTGCACCAAGTCCCGCTCACCCATCACCCCCTGTGCTCGCTGACCTACAATGGCTCCCGGTTAAGCAACGCCTCAATTTCAAAATTCTCATCCTTGTTTACAAATCCATCCTTGGCCTCGTCCCTCCCTATCTCTGTAATCTCCTCCAGCCTCACAATCCCCCACCCCCCGCCGAGATGTCTGCCCTCCTCTAATTCTGCCCTCCTGAGCATCCCTGATTATAATCGCTCAACCATTGGCGGCCGTGCTTTCTGTTGCCTGGGCCCCAAGCTCTGGAACTCCCTCCCTAAACTTCTCCGCCACTCTTTCCTCCTTTAAGATGCTCCTTAAAACCGACCTCCTTGAATAAGCTTTTGGTCAGCTGTGCTAATTTCTCCTTATGTGGCTCAGTATCAAATTAATTTGTTTTATCTTATAATACTCCTGTGAGGCGCCTTGGGATGTTTTACTATGTTAAAGACGCTATAAAAATACAAGTTGTTGTTGTTGTTGGACAAGGGGACACAGGCTCGACCCGGTAAAAGGCAAGTTCAGACTGATCTCAGGAAGTATTTCTTCACACATGAAGTGATGAGCACCTTGAATGTATCCAGGTAGGGGAGGGACTCTGCAGTCAATCAAGAGGCAGTGATGTGGAGACTGGAGGTTTCTATAGTTAGGCCTCAGCTGGAGTATTGTGTCTAGTTGTGGGCACTACACTTTCAGAAGGATGTTAAAGCTTTGGAGAGGGCATGCTGTGTTCATACTCGATTTATTTGCTACAGCTTACTGGACGGGCATTAGGACCCTGCGGGAGCTATTCACAGTTGCTGTGCTCATGCTGGTTCATGCTGGTTTGGGGACACCATTTTGGGTTGTATAGAAGCACTGTTAAGTTAAGTTACATTTCTCCTGGCTCAGTTTGTCAGTTATTTACGCGTACACAGCAGGGTACAGAAGAGATTTGCAAGAATAGTCCCAGGGGTGAGGATTACAGTCACATGGATGGACTGCAGAAGCTGGGGTTGTTCTCCTTGGAGCAGAGAAGGCGGAGAGGAGATTTGATCGAGGGGTTCAAAATCATGAAGGGTTTAGATAGAGTAAATAAAGATAAAAGGCTTCCAGTGGCTGATAACCAGAGGACACAGATTGAAAATGATTGACAAGGTAACCAGAGGTGACATAAGTTAAAGCTTTTTTATGCAATGAGCGGTTTGGATTTGGAATACGCTGCCAGATATGGTGATGGATACAAATTCAATCATCGCTTTGAAAAGGGAATTGGATAAAAACTTGAAAGAGAAAAAGTTGCAGGGATATGGGGAAAGAGCGGGGGGAAGTGGCAGTAACTGGATTAATCCGAGAGAGAGAGACAGCGCAGACACAAGAGGCCGAATGGCCTCCTTCTGCACTGCATTAGCCTTTGAGTCGAATGACCACCCTCATCTGTACAACTGCACAGAGCAGGGGGCGGGGGCGGACCTGGGGAGGCCTTAGAAACACAGCAATTTTTAAACTGTATGATGCCACATCTAGCCTCAGCACTCACCTGGTAAAGCAAGTGAATTTGATCAAATGCTGCCCCACTCCACTGATAGTGTTGACTCACACCGCCAGGCCTTGGGGAGACTTTGCAGGTATAACTCAGGTTTGATACTTCAGTACAGGTGTAGCGTCCCGACTCCAGAACCCTCGCGACCGAGGCCGTTCCGGATTGCGTGTTGTTCCAGACTTTGGAACGTATTTCTAACGTCACGAATCCGGAAACGCCCGAGCCCAGGTTCAGCTATTTCCAGATTTCGTCAGAAACATAGAAACACAGAAAAATAGGTGCAGGAGTAGGCCATTCGGCCCTTCGAGCCTGCACTGCCATTCAATAAGATCATGACTGATCATTCCCTCAGTACCCCTTTCCTGCTTTCTCTCCATACCCCTTGATCCTTTTAGCCATATCTAACTCCCTCTTGAATATATCCAGTGAACAGGCATCAACAACTCTCTGCGGCAGGGAATTCCACAGGTTAACAACTCTCTGAGTGAAGAAATGGCCTACCCCTTATCCTAAGACTATGTCCCCTGGTTCTGGACTTCCCCAACATCGGGAACATTCTTCCCGCATCTAACCCGTCCAGTCCCGTCAGAATCTTATACGTTTCTATGAGATCCCCTCTCATCCTTCTAAACTCCAGTGAATAAAGGCCCAGTTGATCCAGTCTCTCCTCATATGATAGTCCAACCATCCCTGGAATCAGTCTGGTGAATTTTCGCTGTACTCCCTCAATAGCAAGAATGTCTTTCCTCAGATTAGGAGACTAAAACTGAACACAATATTCCAGGTGAGGCCTCACCAAGGCCCTGTACAACTGCAGTAAGACCTCCCTGCTCCTAAACTCAAATCCCCTAGCTATGAAGGCCAACATACCATTTGCCTTCTTCACCGCCTGCTGTACCTGCATGCCAACCTTCAATGACTGATGAACCATGACACCCAGGTCTTGTTGCACCTCCCCTTTTCCTAATCTGCCACCATTCAGATAAAATTCTGCCTTCGTGTTTTTGCCCCCAAAATGGATAACCTCACATTTATCCACATTATACTGCATCTGCCATGCATTTGCCCACTCACCTAACATGTCCAAGTCACCCTGCAGCCTCTTAGTGTCCCCCTCACAGCTCACACTGCCACCCAGTTTAGTGTCATCTGCAAACTTGGAGATATTACACTCAATTCCTTCATCCAAATCGTTAATGTATATTGTAAAGAGCTGGGGTCCCAGCACTGAGCCCTGCGGCACTCCACTAGTCACTGCCTGCCATTCTGAAAAGGACCCATTTATCCCGACTCTCTGCTTCCTGTCTGTCAACCAGTTCTCTATCCACGTCAGTACATTACCCCCAATACCATGCGCTTTGATTTTGCACACCAATCTCTTGTGTGAGACCTTGTCAAAAGCTTTTTGAAAGTCCAAATACACCACATCCACTGGTTCTCCCTTGTCCACTCTGCTCGTTACATCCTCAAAAAATTCCAGAAGATTTGTCAAGCATGATTTCCCTTTCATAAATCCATGCTGACTTGGACCGATCCTGTCACTGCTTTCCAAATGGGCTGCTATTTCATCCTTAATGATTGATTCCAACATTTTCCCCACTACTATAAATACCCGTTTTCTCTCTCCCTCCTTTTTTAAAAAGTGGTGCAACATTAGCTACCCTCCAGTCCATAGGAACTAATTCAGAGTTGATAGACTGTTGGAAAATTAATGTATCCACTATTTCTAGGGCCACTTCCTTAATTACTCTGGGATGCAGACTATCAGGCCCCGGGGATTTATCGGCCTACATTTGTCATCACTAATCTTTTTCTCTTCACATATTTATAGAAGCTTTTGCAGTCAGTTTTTATGTTCCCCGCAAGCTTCCTCTCGTACTCTATTTTCTCCCTCTTAATTAAACCCTGAGTACTCCTCTGTTGAATTCTAAATTTCTCCCAGTCCTCAGCTTTGTTACTTTTTCTAGCCAATTTATATGCCTCTCCCTTGGTTTTAACACTATCCTTAATTTCCCTTGTTAGCCACGGTTGAGCCACTTCCCCATTTTATTTTTACTCCAGACAGGGATGTACCGCACAGGAGCTAGTCGGGCGGGGCCCCACCGCGGAGGAGCTGGTTGGGCGGGGCCCCACCGCGGAGGAGCTGGTTGGGCGGGGTCCCACCGCAGATGAGGTGGTCAGACGGGGCCCCATCGCAGAGGAGCTGGTCGGGCGGGGCCCCACCGCGGAGGAGCTGGTCGGGCGGGGCCCCACCGCAGAGGAGCTGGTCGGGCGGGGCCCCATCGCGGAGAAGCTGGTCGGGCGGGGCCCCACTGCGGAGGAGCTGGTCGGGCAGGGCCCCACTGCGGAGAAGCTGGTCTGGCAGGGCCCCACCGCGGAGGGGCTGGTCGGGCAGGGCCCCACTGCGAAGGAGCTGGTCGGGCGGGGCCCCACCGCGGAGGGGCTGGTCGGGCAGGGCCCCACAGCGGAGAAGCTGGTCGGGTGGGGCCCCACCGTAGAGGAGCTGTTCGGGCGGGGCCCCACCGCGGAGGAGCTGTTCGGGCGGGGCCCCACCGCGGAGGAGTTATTCGAGTGGCCTTGTCCCGTGGAGGTATTTGGGCGGGCCGGCGAGGAGGCCCCGAGGTAAGGGCAGCGGCGGCGAGGCGAGGCGAGGGCAGCGGCGGGATCTCGAGGTCGGCCAGTTCAGCGGGTCCGGATTCCGGAACATTCCGGATTCCGGAACTCTGAACTTTGGATGCTGTATCTGTATGTTACTCTGAAATACTGGGTGAGACAGATCCTTTGAAAAGCAGACGGGAACTGGACAAAAAAAATACAAGCAAATTTGGACTTTTGTTAACCAGTCCCAAATAAAATTAACAAAAACAAAATGGCTGGGCAGTAACCTCGAAATCTGTTTCTTGTACAGTAATATCATCGGCAAATAATCAACCATTCTTTGCCAAATGTCGATAAAGAATTTTTTAATAAGTGAGTGTTATAAGGCCTGGTAGAGCAGAGCGAAGTTCTGAACAGCGACACGATGATTAATGCTGAGTTTTCTCAGTTGAGACCGAGCGACTTTATCGTTCTCAAGCCACAGAGCTGACAGAGCAGGCCCACCTGCATTCCTCACTTAGTTACCACGATATATCTCGATTTACTACGTCACGACTCTTATGCCTGTGTGCACGTCCTGTCAACCTTCTTCCATCAAAAATTCCTCCGTCCACATTGACAATGGGATCGTACTATGTAAACCTGTTGGCTAAAAGTTTTCAGTTTGGACGCAATGGACCATTTGGGCACAAATCGCGCCAGTTTTAAGAAGTGTGTTTTTTTTTAAACAAAGACTCGCATTTATATATCGCCTTTCACGACCACCGGGCGTCTCGAGGCGTTTTACAGCCAATGAAGTACTTTTGGAGTGTAGTCACTGTTGTAATATGGGAAACGCGGCAGCCAATTTGCGCACAGCAAGCTCCCACACACAGCAATGTGATAATGACCCGATAATCTGTTTTTAGTGATGTTGATTGAGGGATAAATATTGGCCCCAGGACACCGGGGAGAACTCCCTTGCTCTTCTCCAAAATAGTGCCATGGGATCTTTTACGTCCACCCTAGAGAGCAGACGGGGCCTCGGTTTAACATCTCATCAGAAATACAGCACCTCCGACAGTGCAGCACTCCCTCAGCACTGTACTGGGAGTGTCAGCCTGGATATTTGTGCTCAAGACTTTGGAGTGGGGCTTGAACCCACAACCTTCTGACTCCGAGGCAAGAGTGCGGCCCACTGAGCCACAGCTAGCACTTTGCTCAAGTTCCAGCTCAAGCTCATTTGCATATCGCTGACTGTAAAATATGCCGTGAGGCAGCACAATCTCGGCGGCGTTTTGGGACGTAATTAAAAAGAAAATTTTGCATTAAAATATATCCATGATATATTTAAGAAGGGTAGCTTGGTGGAGTTTGTTCAATACAGCAGAAAATTAGTTTAAAGTGGGTTTTATCATAAAAAAAAACATAAGCATTTTTAGTCAGTGTCGAGCAACGATTCTTTTAATTTTCTTTTGGGTGCGCTGTCCCTTTAAAGGGGCGATGCAGCCCATTCAGAATACCGCGCAAGCGAGATTTTTCCCATATAGAAACCTGCGAGCAGGCTAGGGAGAACTCCAGAGCTTTGTACGGCTTAAATGGATGATTGGAGTCTCGTCCACCACCTGTGAGATACGCCATTTTAACTACAACAACAACAACTTTTACTTATATGGCGCCTTTAACGTAGTGAAATGTCCCAAGACGCTTCACAGGAGTATTATGAGATAAAAAGTTTGACACAAGAAGAAATTAGGGCAGGTGACTAAATAAACTTAAAAAAATCTATACAGAACCATTTACGTTGGTGTACAGTAATCAGTTTCTCAGCAAATTAAAAATAAATTAATATTTAAAAGCATTCGAAAGGAGCCTGTTAGTGTCCTTGTGCCTAAACAAACCAACTTAACTTTGGGAGCCTCCTCCAATTGCTGCAAACGGGCGCAATTAGCTGTGGTGATTAATTCGATCCGGGGGCATGGCCAGATTTGTGGGCGGGGCTGGCTTCCAGCGGGATGTTTGCTAAACCAGCGCAAAAGGGCGGGGCATAACTTGCACTTGAAATTCCTCGATTCCGGACGAACATGCGCTGAGAAAAACCTGCGGCCACCGAGCGGAGGATCCAGCCCGTTGGTCTTTGATTATACTTGCCTCCTGGTGGAGGTGCTGCAGCCCCACCCGCTGGTGGGAGGGTGTCATTGCAGTGTGACGCGTTTACATAGGCAGTGGCCATTATGGATGCAGAGGTAGTAATTTATAATGGAAAGACACAAACACAAGGACAGAGTGTTTGACTGTAAATTGAGGATGAAAATTACATCATCACTCCCTGGTCCAATTATCCTCCTGCCCGCCAACGTTCCTTCATCTGAGGACTACACGTGGTCCTGACATCCCGCGTGCCAGGCTGCCGGATGTTGTCATGGATATTTAGATTTTTATGGAGAATCAACGCTCACAGTGCAGGACACCACTGAGTCAGCGAGCAGACACTGGGCCAAAAATTGCGGTTGGAGGCTTCCCGCGGGCGGACATCTCTGTCCGATAAATTATTTACGAAAATACCTGATGGTCCCGGAGAAATGTAGACTTGTGTCCGAGGCCTAGCTGCACAGTCCAGCGTGGGGACCCACGTATTCCAGGAGCTTACGTGCAGCCTGGGATCACATGGGACGGGCCAACCAATCAAAATGGCGCTTCCCCATTCACAGTAACGGTGAGTTCCGTTTGTACGGAGATCACATTTCTATCAATGGGAATACCCCCGAAACACAAGCATTTAAAATAAATAACAAAAACACTTCACGTATTTAAAATGAATTGATATTGAATTTAATTAGATGTTTTAGACAAACATTTTTTTTTTAATTTTGAATATGTTTTAACAAGGGTAAAAATAAACGCAGTGACTATTTGTGCTAACGCGCATGCGCAGAAGCGAGTTAGGGCAAATAGTCTCCGACTCCGCCCGACCTCCGCCAAGCGCTGAGCCAGGGGCGAGCACGGTAGGTGACTGGGGGAGAGGGATGAGGTGAGTGGGGTGGGGGATAGCGAGAGGGAACTCAGGAAAGACAAATCATGTTCTTCCAACCCCCTTTATACCAATACCCAATATTGTTGGAGTGGATGAAATACAGAAGTCACGACACTGTCACTATTCACTTCATACACAATAGACCTGGTAACAATCCGCACACAATGTCCCATCTATGGCGGGAGGGGGGGGGGCGCCGGGGTGGTAAGGGACTTTGGCCTGGGGAGGGATGCACTTGCGCTGGGGTAAGGAAGGACTTCGGCTGTGTCCTTTCTGACTTCTGAAATCCAAATGGATCATGTTACAATGTGCAAAGTTAGGCTGGGCAGTTCCATTTACACATTCCAGAGAAACTCCAGGGTGTGGCTTCTCCTCCAAGGGGACCAATCAGCAATAGGTCATGTGATAATGGAGAGCCAATCAGAGAAACAGCTGCAATTCAGTTAGTACAAATAAACGCAACCAAAAATAAACTTACCTTAATGGACAGAGTTTTTAATATAAAAATTATTGATAAAATGTTATGTTTCCACCTTTTAAAACGCTGACCCTGATAAAAGCAGGCCTTACAAGTTTGAAATACATTCGCTGGGAAAGTGTTGGGCAAATAGCCCAAATCTCCACCCGCAGCTGTCCTTCTCTCGGGTGTGCGTTGGAACTGTCAAAAGTAATTTTGACAGAACGCAAGTGTTGGATTTCGCCGCATATGCATCACGCGCTGAGAACCGGCGCTTGTGGGGCCTCTACGGGTACATGCGCACATCGTACGCGTCCGTAGGGAACCGCGATATTTGGCCCAATGTTAAGGCAAGAAGTAAGTGGTTATGTGACACCAGAGCTGAGTTTTAAAAGCCTCCAGTTTAGAGGGGAAGGACCATGGGAGGGCAAGTTCCTAACAGTTTTGAAGTCCTGAACGAACTGTTGTGGAATGAGTCTAGATTTCAATGCTGAGAGGACGCAGGAACGAGCAAGAGCAGGGACCTGGACTCGAAACATCATCATAGACAGTCCCTCAAAATCAAGGAAGACTTGCTTCCAATCTAAAAAATGAGTTCTTAGGTGACTGAACAGGTGGGACAGGAAGTTGTTGAGGGAAAGGGTGGGTGGGACTGGTTTGCCGCACGCTCTTTCCCGCTGCCTGCGCCTGATTTCTGCATGCTCTCCGCGACGAGACTCGAGGTGCTCAGCGCCCTCCCGGATGCACGTCCTCCACTGAGGGCGGTCTTTGGCCAGGGACTCCCAGGTGTCAGTGGGGATGTTGCACTTTATCAGGGAGGCTTTGAGGGTGTCCTTGTAACGTTTCCTCTGCCCACCTGGGGCTCGCTTGCCGAGTAGGAGTTCCAAGTGGAGCGCTTGCTTTGGGAGTCTTGTGTCAGGCATGCGGACAATGTGGCCTGCCCAATGGAGCTGGTTGAGTGTGGTCAGTGCTTCGATGCTGGGGATGTTGGCCTGGTCAAGGACGCTAATGTTGGTACGTCTGTCCTCCCAGGGGATTTGCAGGATCTTGCAGAGGCATCATTGGTGATATATCTCCAGCGATTTCAGGTGTCTGCTGTATATGGTCCACGTCTCTGAGCCATACAGGAGGGCGGGTATCACTACAGCCCTGTAGACCATGAGCTTGGTGGCAGATACCTACAGTTAAACCACTCAGATGTGAGCATCTTCCTAGCATTTGCCACAAGGTATCCCAGAGAAGTGGCAGGCTCTGTGGGTCTGCTCGGTTCGCCCACTGCATGTATTGTGCAGCGTGGGTTGTCTCAGGTGAGTGGTTTCTCGATTTTGTACCACCCTGTTTCCGTGGCCTGGTCCCAAACTGCTGGAATTGGCGGAATAAAGACACGATGTTGAATGAACACGATGTCGAGACTCGTGTTGATACTCACGACGCGTTTGGGAGCATCACTACTGCTGGTCGAGCGTACACTTCGCACTAACACACTCGTGTGGCAATGAAACACGATAGCACCCGTCACCAAGTAACTGGCAATGTATGATAACCAACAGACCAGCCACCCATCTAATAACCATCAGGCCACCCAACCAGCAGGGACCAACCCACATGCCAATAACCAGGAGAAACCACTCACTTATTCAATAGTATCAGCTGTGGTTGAGTGGGTAGCACTCTTGCCTCTGAGTCAGAAGGTTGTGGGTTCAAATCCCACCCCAGAGACTTGAGTACAAAATCTAAGCTGACACTCCCAGTGCAGTGCTGAGGGGGTGCTGTCTTTCGGATGAGATGTTAAACCGAGGCCCCATCTGCCCCTCTCAAGTGGACATAAAAGATTTCACGGCACTATTGCGAAGAAGAGCAAGGGAGTTGTCCTGGGGCCAATATTTATCCCTCAATCAACATAACAAAAAAATCCAGATTATCTGATCATTATCACATTGCTGTTTGTGGGAGCTTGCTGTGTGCAAGTTAGCTGCCGCGTTTCCCACATTACAACAGTGACCACACTTCAAAAGTACTTCATTTGCTACAAAGAGCTTTGAGATGTCCAGTGGTCGTGAAAGGCGCTATATAAATGCAAGTTTTTCTTTTATAACCATTCATCCATTGAATAACCAGCAGAGACCAGCTCACATGCTCAATAACCAGCAGAGACCAGCTCACATGCTCAATAACCAGCAGAGACCAGCTCACATGCTCAATAACCAGCAGAAACCAGCTCACATGCTCAATAACCAGCAGAGACCAGCTCACATGCTCAATAACCAGCAGAGACCAGCTCACATGCTCAATAACCAGCAGAGACCAGCTCACATGCTCAATAACCAGCAGAAACCATTCACCTATTCAACTTGACTATTTTCACAACAATAGTTAGCACCTGATCTTATCAATAACCAGCAAAGACAACCCTAATCAATCAATAATCACAGAAATGTCCTGACTCATTTAATAACCATCAAGTATCAACCACCCAATCAAGAACAAGCAGACGTGAGCCCCTCCATTCAGTAACCAGCAGACATCAGCCTATATATCTATTGACCAGCAGAGTGCGCCAAACCATTCAATAACCAGCAAGGCCCGGCGTACCTATTTGAAAACCATACTGTTCAGGTATGGATTCTATCGCTCGTGCCCATCTGGTTATCGTAACCAACAGACGTCACCTTGCGGGATTGGGCAGGGACAGAGGATATGCAAGATCAGAACTGCCCGTAGATCGGAACTGGCCAAAGCTTCTTCGGCAGCATCTCAAAGCCCCTCTCCACCCCCGAGAAGGACAAATGCTGCCTTTGTCCCAGGCGGGTGGAGAGTGGTTTTGAGGTGCTGCCGAAGAAGCCTTGTCCAGTTCTGATCCGATGGCACGGGAACACCACCACCTCCAAATTCCCTTCCAAGCCACACACCATCCCGACATGGAAATATATCGGCCGTTCCTTCATCGTCGCCGGGTCAAAATCCTGGAACTCCCTCCCTAAAAGCATTGTGGGAGCACCTTCACCACACGGACTGCAGCCGTTCAAGAAGGCGGCTCACCACCACCTTTTCGAGGTCAGCTAGGGATGGGCAATAAATGCCGGCCTTGCCAGCGAAGGTTCACCAGACTGATTCCCGGGATGGTGGGACTGACATATCAATAAAGACTGGATCAACTGGGCTTGTATTCACTGGAGTTCAGAAGAATGAGAGGGGATCTCATAGTAACGTTTAAAATTCTGACGGGTTTGGACAGGTTCGATGCAGGAAGAATGTTCCCAATGTTGGGGAAGTCCAGAACCAGGGGTCACAGTCTAAGGATAAGGGGTAAGCCACTTAGGACCGAGATGAGGAGAAACTTCTTCACCCAGAGAATTGTGAACATGTGGAATTCTCTACCACAGAAAGTTGTTGAGGCCAATTCACTAAATATATTCAAAAAGGAGTTCGATGTAGTCCTTACTACTCGGGGGGATCAAGGGGTATGGTGAGAAAGCAGGAATGGGGTACTGAAGTTGCATGTTCAGCCATGAACTCATTGAATGGCGGTGCAGGCTCTAAGGGCCGAATGGTCTACTCCTGCACCTATTTTCTATGTTTCTATGTTTGACAGCGACGTCCACATCCCGTGAATGAATAAATAAGGAGTCAAGTGAGGTAAGGGTGTGGCGATTGGGATTGGATGTGTGTGCGCGCTCGCTGGGTTAGCAGCTTCTTCTAATAGAGAATTCTTTGTGTACATCCTTGATTAACGGCGTAGGAAAAAAACAGGAAGGTATGTTGTTTTTCTCTTGTCAAAGCTCCACCTTTATTGGTACAAATCAATGGTGAGGGACTGTTTTTCAGATCTTTTTTCTCCCATTAGCATGTGATTAATCTTTGCCTGACTTGCTGTTGAAGCTTCCAGCTGGTCTACAATAGAATTAATTTTCACCCCAGTGAATCAGAGCCTACTCTATCTCTCTGCACACCTCTCACCCAAATTACACACACGCCACTTCCTTCTTGGGCCTTGGGCTAAACCAGCGCTGAATCGTCTCCTCTCAACCAAGCACAGCTCCTTTGCTCCGCTGCCACAACATATTTATCAGCATCTTCTGCCCCTCCTTCTCTGCCTGAGTCCAGCTCAGCCTCCTCAAAGCTTTCTCTTTGCCTGTCATGCGGAAATAAGAGGTCCTGCTGTGAAATGTTTAGACAGACTCCATCCTGTGTGTTATTTCTATTCATTCACTGGACCCCAGCTATTTACAATATACATTAATGATTTATACGAAGGAATTGGATGTGATATCTCCACGTTTGCAGATAACACGAAGCTGGGTGGCAGTGTGAGTTGTGAGGAGGATGGCTAAGAGGCTGCAGGGTGACTTAGGTGAATGGGCAAACGCATGGCAGATGCAGGATAAATGTGAGGTTATCCACTTTGGTGGCAAAAACAGAGAGACAGACTATTATCTGGATGGTGACAGATTAGGAAAAGGGGAGGTGCAACGAGACTGGGTGTCATGGTACATCAGTCATTGAAAGTTGGCATGCAGGTACAGCAGGTGGTGAAGAAGGTAAATGGTATGTTGGCCTTCCTAGTGAGAGGATTTGCGTATAGGAGCAGGGAGGTGTTACTGCAGTTGTACAGGGCCTTGGTGAGGCCACACCTGGAATATTGTGTTCAGTTTTGGTCTCCTAATCTGAGGAAGGACGTTCTTGCTATTGAGGGAGTGCAGCGAAGGTTCACCAGACTGATTCCTGGGATGGCAGGACTGACATATGAAGAAAGACTTGATTGACTTGACTTATATTCACTGGAATTTAGAAGAATGAGAGGGGATCTCATAGAAACATATAAAATTCTGACGGGATTGGACAGGTTAGATGCAGGAAGAATGTTCCCGATGTTGGGGAAGTCCAGAACCAGGGGTCACAGTCTAAGGATAAGGGGTAAGCCATTTAGGACCGAGATGAGGAGAAACTTCTTCACTCAGAGAACTGTGAACCTGTGGAATTTTCTACCACAGAAAGTTGTTGAGGACAGTTCGTTAGATATATTCAAAAGGAAGTTAGATGTGGCCCTTGCAGCTAAAGGGATCAAGGGGTATGGAGAGAAAGCAGGAATGGGGTACTGAAGTTGCATGATCAGCCATGATCATATTGAATGGCGGTGCAGGCTCGAATGGCCGAATGGCCTGCTCCTGCACCTATTTTCTATGTTTCTATGTTTCTATATGGGCGTCGCTGGCAAGGCCGGCATTTATTGCCCATCCCTAATTGCCCTTGAGAAGGTGGTTGTGAGCCGCCTTCTTGAACCGCTGCAGTCCGTGTGGTGAAGGCACTCCCACAGTGCTGTTAGGGAGTGATTTCCAGAATTTTGACCCAGCCAAGTCAGGATGGTTGTGACTTGGAGAGTGTAATGTTTACACCTGTGAGTATGCTCACAGGTTTGTACAGCTGTTGTTGTCATCCGAGCCAGGGTGTCCCTGGAGATGGAGCACGCGGTGTCCACCGGTACGCTGGCGGCCTTCCGCGAGAGGTGGGTGCCGGAGGGACTTAGAACATGAGAACATAAGAATTAGGAACAGGAGTAGGCCATCTAGCCCCTCAAGCCTGCTCCGCCATTCAACAAGATCATGGCTGATCTGGCCGTGGACTCAGCTCCACTTACCCGCCCGCTCCCCATAACCCTTAATTCTCTTATTGGTTAAAAACTTATCTATCTGTGATTTGAATACATTCAATGAGCCAGCCTCAACTGCTTCCCTGGGCAGAGAATTCCACAGATCACAACCCTCTGGGAGAAGAAATTCCTTCTGGACTGGAGTGCATCATCACCCCCGGCAATCAAATTTTAATTTGATCTTATATGTTTTAAAGTTTAATTTGTTTTATTGCCGGGTTTTATTGTCCCCCTCCCCTTTTAAAGGGGGCACTTGTATATATTTGTGTTTCAGTGCCCCCCCAAAAAAAAACCCCCAAAAAAAACATAAACCCCCCCCCCCCGCCCACAAAAAAACACAAAAAAAAACAAAGAAGGGCCTTGATAAGTGTTTGGAGTGTCCCCCAGATCAGGAGGCACTTGATTTAACTGTTCAATTTTGTTTTCTACAAAAGAGTTGTAGAGCTGTTGTTGTCATCCGAGCCAGGGTGTCCCTGGAGATGGAGCGACCTTCCGCGAGAGGTGGGCGCGGGAGGGACTGGAATGCATCATCACCCCCAGCAACCAAATTTTAATTTGATTTTACATGTTTTAAAGTTTCATTTGTTTTATTGCCGGGTTTTAGTGCCCCCCCCCCCCCCAGTTAGGGGCGTTTGTATAATCTGCCTCTCGGTGCCCTAAAAAACCCCACAAAAAACCCACAAAAAAAACAAAAAAAAGGCACTTGAAAAGTATTTGGAGCGTCCCCCTCTTTAATAAGGGGGCACTTGATTTAACTGTTTATTTATTGGTTTGCAACAAAAGAGTTGTAGAGCTGTTGCATTGTGAGTGGCTTAGCCAGTCACGTGATATTCACAAGACTCAATGGATGACCGAGACCCCAGCCAGTTGGGTCTCGGTCATCCACGATGAGGTATGTAGTTGTGAGCCTAGTGGATGAACTGATAACGTGTAGTGTGATTGTTAGACCTTTGTTAATAAACCAACTAGTTTTTAATAGCAATGTGTTGCTAGGAATTCTTAAGCAAAGAACTCGTGAAGCAAATACATTACAGAGGGGAACTTGGAGGTGATGGTAGTTATAAGAACATGAGAATTAGTAATAATAATAATAATAAAAATAACTTTTATATATATAGCATCTTTAACGCAGTAAAATGTCCCAACAGTGTTACAAGACAAATATATTTGACACCGAGCCACATAAGAAGAAATTAAGGCAGATGACCAAAAGCTTGGTCAAAGAGGTAGGTTTTAAGGAGCATCTTAAAGAAGGAAAGAGAGGTAGAGAGGTGGAGAGGTTTAGGAAGGGAGTTCCAGAGCTTAGGGCCCAGGCAAAAAAAGACACGGCCACCGATGGTTGAGCAGTTATATTGAGGGATGTTCAAGAGGACAGAATTTGAGGAATGCAGACATCTCGTGGGGTTGTGAGGCTGGAGGAGATTACAGAGCTAGGGAGGAACAAGGCCATGGAGTGATTTGTAAACGAGGATGAGAATTTTGAAATCAAGGCATTGTTTAACTGGGAGCCAATGTAGGTCAGAATGCACAGGGGTGATGGGTGAGCGGGACTTGGTGCAAGTTAGGACACGGGCTGCCGAGTTTTGGATGACCTCAAGTTTACATAGTGTAGAATGTGGAAGGCCGGCCAGGAGTGATTTGGAGTCGTCAAGTCTAGAGGTAACAAAGGCACGAATGAGGGTTTCAGCAGCAGAAGAGCTGAGGCAGGGGCGGAGGCAGGCAATGTTATGGAGGTGGAAATAGGCAGGCTTAGTTATGCCGCGGATATGTGACTGGAAACTCAGTTCGGGGTCAAATATGGAACTAAGGAATGCAGTGACTAGGGAACGCAGTTTGTGACGGGGACCAAAGATAATGGCTTCAGTCTTCCCAATATTTAATTGGAGAAAATTTCTGCTCATCCAGTACTGGATGTCGGACAAGCAATCTAACAATTTAGATAGCAAACGGGTCGACAGAAATGCTGGAGAGCTGGAGCTGGGTGTCCTCTCCGTACATGTGGAAACTGACTCTGTGTTTTCGGATGATATCGCCAAGGGGCAGTCTATAGATGAGAAATAAGAGGGGCCAAGGACAGATCCTTGGGGGACACCAGAGATAACGATGCGGGAGTGAGAAGAGAAGCCATTGCAGGAGATTATCTGGCTAAATTAGGAGCAGGAGTAAGCCAAACGGCCCCCTCGAGCCTGCTCCACCATTCAATAAGATCATAGCTGATCTTGTACCTCAATTAAATTTCCTGTCCTATCCTCATATTCCTTGATTCCCTTAGAGTCCAAAATTCTATCGATCTCAGTCTTGAATATACTCAATAACTGAACATCCACAGCCCTCTGGGGTAGAGAATTCCAAAGATTCACAACCTTGAGACCACGGCCCTGAGGTCTAGACCCTCCACTGGGGGAAACTGCCAGATTTGAACCACATGAGGAGTGATGCCAGCAGAGAGCTACCTTAGGATAATCAATCTTCTAGAATTTGCCTGGAGTCGCCAGAAATTGAAGATTAATCCCCAGGTCACTGCTGTGAGCAACACCCGGTAGAAAAATCTAAGTGGCATTAAACAAAATTGTGTGTTTTTTTTAATCATTGATGATCATTTTTAATTTTAATTTTGATTTATTAGCTTAGAGGTGGGAGACAAGGCTGTCAAGATGAATCCAATTGGGTAATGAAACATAGAAACATAGAAAATAGGAGCAGGAGTAGGCCATTCGGCCCTTCGAGCCTGCACCACCATTCAATATGATCATGGCTGATCCTCTATCTCAACACCATATACCCGCTTTTTCCCCATACCTTTTGATGTCTTTTGTTTCTAGAAATCTATCTATCGCCCTCTTAAATATATTCAGTGACTTGGCCTCCACAGCCTTCTGTGGTAGAGAATTCCACAGGTTCACCACCCTCTGAGTGAAAAAATTTCTCCTCATCTCGGTCCTAAATTTCCTATCCCGTATCCTGAGACTGTGACCCCTTGTTCTAGACTTCCCAGCCAGGGAAAACATCCTGCCCGCATCCAGTCTATCCAACCCCGTCAGAATTTTATACGTCTCAATGAGATCCCCTCTCATTCTTTTAAACTCTAGTGAATACAGGCTTAGGCCACCCAATCTCTCCTCATATGATAGTCCTGCCATCCCAGGAATCAGTCTGGTGATCCTTCGCTGCACTCCCTCTATGGCAAGTACATCCTTTCAATTGGGTAATGAAGATTCTATTTGCTTTCCAATTGCCTGTGGGAAGGCAGTGCACTTGGAAGATGGACCAATGGCGGGAGTGTGGGGGCGGGGCGGTTCGAAGCGGGAGGTCATGTGATGGAGCCTCCAGGAACAGGCCCAGCCTGAGCTGACGACCCGAAGCGGCCTCGCTCACACATCCTGCATCAGCACCACCTTGCAGCACAGAGGGGCTTTGCGTTGTCCCATGGAGCAGCTGATGTGCGTGTGGGTGGGGCTGTAGGGAATAGGTGCACGGGCCGGCAGGGAACTGGCTGAATGGCGGAGTACACGGCTAAATGAGCAAAGTCAGTCACAACTGACCTTGGGTCTCACGGGTACATGAGTGTATCAGAGGTATGCCGGAGCATGGTATAGAACAGAGGCAAAGGGCGCCCCACAGACCATGGGAGAGTGATTGCGTGGATGCTGTATATAATGGTGCGGAATAGCGGGGGAGATGTGAGTGTCACAGCGTTGTATATAATGGCGTGCAGATAGTTGGGAAGATGTGAGTGTTTCACCATGTAATGTTGAGTATGCTCACAGGTTTGCAGAGCTGTTGAGTTGGGAGAGCCTTAGCCAGTCACGTGATGTTCACAAGACTCACTAAAACCCCAGCCAGTTGGGTTTGGGGGATCCACGATGGGGCAGGTGGTTGTGAGCCTGGTGGATGAACCGGTAATATGTAGTGTGATTGTTAAACCTTTTGTTAATAAAACAACCGTTTCTTTTTTTTAAATTAAGAACCAGTTGGTTTATTAGCAAAGGTTTAACAATCACGCTACATCTCAGTTCATCCACCAAGCTCACAACTGCATACCTCACTGTGGATGAGCTAGACCCAACTGGCTGGGGTTTTATTGAGTCTTGTGAACATCACAATGCAACAGTTCTACAATTATTTTCAGGTAACTTTCAATCAAGTGCCCCCCTTTTTTTTTTGAGGACACCAAAAACCATAAATTAACAATTAAACATTAAGGGAACCTTTGTCTAATCAAATCAAATTAAAATTCAGTTCCCGGGGGTGATGATGCACTCCAGTCCCTCCGGTGCCCACCTCTCGTGGAAGGGCGCGAGCGTACCGGTGGGCATTGCGTGCTCCATCTCCAGGGACATCCTGGCTTAATAGCAATGTGTTGCCATGAATTCTTAAGCCAAGGACCCAAGCAAATACAGTACACACCATGTTGCATATGATGGTGAGCAGATTGTGGGGGAGCATTGAGTGTGTCATGATGCTGTATATAGGAGCAAAGGAACAGAAGCATGTTGCCTTTGTTACCTCCAGACTTGACTATTCCAATGCACTCCTGGCTCGACTCCCACATTCTATACTACTTAAACTAGAGGTCATCCAAAACTCGGCAGCCCGTGTCCTAACTTGCACCAAGTCCCGCTCACCCATCACCCCCGTGCTCGCTGACCTAAATTGTCTCCCGGTTAAGTAACGCCTCGATTTCAAAATTCTCATCCTTGTTTACAAATCCCTCCATGGCCTCGCCCCTCCCTATCTCTGTAATCTCCTCCAGCCCCACAAACCCCCGAGATATCTGCGATTCTCACATTCTGGCCTCTTGAGCATCCCTGATTATAATCGCTCAACCATTGGTGGCCGTGCCTTCAGCTGCCTGGGCCCCAAGCTCTGGAACTCCTTGCCTAAACCTCTCCGCCTCTCGACCTCTCTTTCCTCCTTTAAGACGCTCCTTAAAACCTACCTCTTTGACCAAGCTTTTGGTCACCTGTGCAAATTTCTACTTACACGGCTCGGTGTCAAATTTTTGTCTTATCAGACTCCTGTGAGGCGCCTTGAGATATTTGACTACGTTAAAGGCGCTATATAAATTAATGTCGTTGTTGTTGTTGTTGAGTAGGCCATTCAGTCCCTTGAACAAGTTCCTCCATTCAATTGGATCATGACCGGTCTGTATCTCAACCCCATTTACCCGCCTTGGTTCCAAATCCATTGATACCCTTACTGGACAAAATTATTTGGGAGCCACTTTCAGATTTCCACTACCCTTCGTGTCAAAAAGTGCTTCTTCATTTCACTCCTGAATACCCTCACTCAAATTTTAAAATAGTGCCTTCTTCTGGATACCCCCCACCCACCCCGACCAGAGGAAATTGTTTCTCTCTATCTACTCTATCAAATCCCCTTCTCATTTAAAACAGCTCAATTAGATCACCACTTAATCTTCTAAGTTTAAGGAAATGCAAGCTAAATTTATACAATCTGTCCTCATAATTTAATCCTTTAAGCCCCGGGTATCATTCTGGTGAATCTGCACTGCTCCCCCTCCCAGGCCAATGAATTCTCCCTGAGGGCCGGGGCCTGAACTGAACGCAGTTACTCCACATAGGGTCTGACTTTGAGGCTGTGCACATCTAGAAAAAAAAAGACTTGCATTTATATAGCGCCTTTCACGACCACCGGATGTCTCAAAGCGCTTTACAGCCGATGAAGTACTTTTGGAGTGCAGTCGCTGTTGTAATGTGGGAAACGTGGCAGCCAACTTGCGCACAGCAAGCTCCCGTAAACAGCAATGTGATAATGACCTCTGTTTGTTCTTGATTGGGTGGTTGGTACTTGATGGTTATTAAATGAGTCAGGACATTTCTGCTGATTATTGATTGATTAGGATTGTCTTTCCTGGTTATTGATAAGATCAGGTGCTAACTATTGTTGTGAAAATGGTCAAGTTGAATAGGTGAATGATTTCTGCTGGTTATTGGACATGTGAGCTGGTCTCTGCTGGTTATTCAATGGATGAATGGTCTGATGGCTATAAAAGAAACTTGCATTTATATAGCGCCTTTCATGACCACCGGATGTCTCAAAGCGCTTTACTGCCAATAAAGTACTTTTTGAAGTATAGTCACTGTTGTAATGTAGGAAACGCGGCAGCCAATTTGCGCACAGCAAGCTCCCACACACAGCAATGTGATAATGACCAGATAATCTGTTTTCTTGTTATGTTGATTGAGGGCCCAGGAGACCGGGGATAACCCCCCTGCTCTTTTTCACAATTGTGCCGTGCGATATTTTACATCCATTTGGGAGAGCAGATGGGCAGCCAGGGGAGCAGAAGGAGCAGTGTGGCGGCCTAACCACTCCAGGGAGCAGCACGTGCTGGAGCAGGAGAGCAACGGCAGTGAAGAGTGACGTCATCAAGGTCCAGGTAGGTGATTGGAGCACGGGCAGGTACAGCAAGGTCGGGGCGAAGGAGCGGCGAGAGATTGTCGAGGCCCAGAAGAGGCGTGAGTTCGGGGCCCAGAAGAGGCGAGGGCCCAGGGGCAGCACGGGCCCAGCCCACACTGTGATATGTGTGCGCACTAGGTCCGTGCAGCAGAGCTGGTCTCCAGTTAGTCTTGGTTAACCCTTGCCACTGGACCAAGGCCTAGCTCTGTCAAGCCCGTGTGGTGGCTGGTGTGCAACGGCCACCACAGGTTAAAAAAATCCACGCACAGGCATCTTCCACCCTTCAGGCTGTAGTTCGCGATCTGGAATATTAGGTCCTTCATTGAAACACCTGTGAACTTTTTGGCGTGGAAGCAAGTCATCCTCGATTCGAGGGACTGCCTACAATGATGATGATGATGATGATGATGAATGTCTCATTTGAAAGACGGCACCTCTGACAGTGCAGCACTCCCTCAGCACTGCACTGGAGTGTCAGCCTAGATTTATGTGCTCAAGTCCTTGGAATGGGACTTGAACCCACAACCTTCTGACTCAGAGGTGAGAGTGCTGCCCACTGAGCCACAAATGTGGTAAATATTGTAGCCAATTTGCGCACAGCAAGGTCCCAGAAACAGCAATGTCATACTGACCAGATAATCTGCTTTTAATGATGTTGAACTGAAGTATAAATTCTTCACTTTCGAATTCCAAGAAATAATATTCCATTAGCCTCTTGATTACTTTTTGTGCACTAGCTTTAGGTGATCTGTGTACAGGAGACCCAAATCTCTTTGCTCCTCCATAATTCCTCGCCATTGAGGAAATATTCCGAGTTGTTTTCCTCCGATCCAAAGTGAAGGAATTCACACTTCTCCGTCTGCTATGGCTTTGCTGACTCACTAAGTCTGCCTCTGTCCATTTGTAACTTCCTGCTCCCACCCACATAACTTACTGTCCCTCCTAACTTAGTGTCATCTGCAAACTTGCATCTGCAGTTCCCTATTCTATCATCCAAGTCATTAATATGCACGGTGAAACGCCAAGGCTCTGGTCGAGATCCCTGGAGAACGCCAATTGTCACATCCCGACAATAAGGGAATGAAGTCCCCACACTCATTTAAAATATTCCTGCCACCCCCCCGAACCTTGTTTCTTTCAATTCTTCGAAGATGCAGTGGGCAGACTTTTCTCTTCCATGCACGAATGTTAAATAGTGGCTCAGGCAGACTACATGGAGGAAAATCGAGTGAGGAAAAGTACCTCAATAATGTTACAGTACCGGTGGGCAAAGCAGCAAGCTCCATGTCGTAGAGATAAATCCCCTCAAAAACAGGAAGGCAGAATATTATCTGAATGGTGACAGGTTAGGAAAAGGGGAGGTGCAATGAGACCTGGGTGTCATGGTACATCAGTCATTGAAAGTTGGCATGCAGGTACAGCAGGCAGTGAAGAAGGCAAATGGCATGATGGCCTTCATAGCTAGGGGATTTGAGTATAGGAGCAGGGAGGTCTTACTGCAGTTGTACAGGGCCTTGGTGAGGCCACACCTGGAATATTGTGTACAGTTCTGGTCTCCTAATCTGAGGAAGGACATTCTTGCTATTGAGGGAGTGCAGAGAATGTTCACCAGACTGATTCCCAGGATGGCAGGACTGGCATATGAAGAAAGACTGGATCGACTAGGCTTACGTTCACTGGAATTTAGAAGAATGAGAGGGGATCTCATAGAAACCTATAAAATTCTGACAGGATTGGACAGGTTAGATGCAGGAAGAATGTTCCCAATGTTGGGGAAGTCCAGAACCAGGGGTCACAATCTAAGGATAAGGGGTAAGTCATTTAGGACCGAGATGAAGAGAAATTTCTTCATTCAGAGAATTGTGAACCTGTGGAATTATCTACCACAGAAAGTTGTTGAGGCCAGTTCGTTAGATATATTCAAAAGGGAGTTAGATGTGGCCCTTACGGCTAAAGGGATCAAGGGGTATGGAGAGAAAGCAGGAATGGGGTACTGAAGTTGCATGATCAGCCATGATCATATTGAATGGTGGTGCAGGCTCGAAGGGCCGAATGGCCTACTCCTGCACCTATTTTCGATGTTTCTATGTCAGCCGTGGCTCAATTGGTAGAATCACAGAATCAGAAGGGTTACAGCACGGAGGAAGGCCATTGGGCCCCTTGAGCCCGTGTCGAATCTCAGTCAGTCCCACTCCCGGCCGACTCTCAGCCAGTCCCACTCCCCCGCCCTTTCCCCGAAGCACTGCAATTTGTTTTTCCTTCAGGTACTTATCCAACTCTCTTTTGAAAGCCATGATTGAGTCTGCCTCCACCACCCTCTCAGGCAGCGCATTCCAGATCCTAACCACTCGCTGCGTAAAATACTTTTTCCTTGTATCGCCTTTGGTTCTTCTGCCAATCACCTTGAATCTGTGTCCTCTGCTTCTCGACCCTTCCACCAATGGGAACAGTTTCTTTCGACATGCTCTGTCCAGACCTCTCATGATTTTGAACACCTCGATCAAATCTCCTCTCAATCGTCTCCGCTCGAAGGAGAACAGCCCAGCTTCTCCAGGTAACTGAAGTCCCTCATCGCTGGTAGTGCTCTTGTCTTGGAATCAAAAGATCAGGGGATCAAATCCACTCCAAGGAGCTTGAGTACATAATCCAGACTGATACATGGTGAATTTATGCCACAACTTACTGGGAACATAATTAGACTCCACTCCAGCAAGCACAGCGGGGGATTGGAAACAGCCTGGCCAATGGCTTGCTGAGTTCTGCGGGGATTTCGACCTAATTTATTTGTTTCAGCATTTATATCGGCAGAAAAATGACTGAAAGATGCAAGCATGAATAAATATTGCCACAGGAACAAACAGTTCTTCTGTGTCTCTCACACCGTCTCTCACGGCCATGGCTGGGAGCTGTGGATTTTCAGTACAGCGTTGGACTGCACTCGTGATTGACGTCAGAAAGCATCTTTCAGAAGCAGTGCAGAACACAGTCACCCTAATCGGCAATTTCAAGAACTACCCGACTTCATCTTTTTGATTACAGTGCTTTAGCAACAACAACTTGCATTTATACAGCGCCTTGAACGTGGTACAACGACCCAAGGGGCTCCCACGGGAGCGTTATCGCTCAAAATTTGACACCGAGCCGCCTAAGGGGATATTAGGACAGGTGACCAAATGCTTGGTCAAAGAGGCAAGTTTTAAGGAACGTCTTAAAGAAGGAGAAAGGTAGAGAGGCGGAGAGGTTTAGGGAGGGAGTTCCAGAGCCTGGGGCCCAGGTAGCTGAAGGCACGGCCACCAATGGAGCGATGGAAATCTGGTATGCTCAAGAGGCCAGAATTGGCGGAGTGTAGCGATATGCATTAATAAAGCTTGCATTACATTAAACCTCCAAAAATGTGGACTCTGGTTTGAGCGATCGGTTGAAGTAAATTAAGAATCCAGATAATTATATTATAATGGCCAGTAGCAATATTGCCTATATTTAAACACGTTCCTATTCTCATTTCTGCATACCCCACCAGCGCATCTTTCTCTGACAATCTCAGGAGTTTTAGTTCAACATAAGAACATAAGAAATAGGAGCAGGAGTCGGCCATTCTGCCCCTCGAGCCTGCTCCGCCATTCAATGAGATCATGGCTGATCTGATCTTGGCCTCAGCTCCACTTCCCTGCCCACTCCCCATAACCCTTTATTCCCTTATCGCTCAAGAATCTGTCGATCTCCACCTTAAATATATTCAATGACCCAGCCTCCACAGCTCTCTGGGGGCAGAGAATTCCAAAGGTTCACGACCCTCTGAGAGAAGAAATTCCTCCACATCTCCATTTTAAATGGGCGGCCCCTTATTCTGAAACTGTGCCCCCTAGCTCTCGATTCCCCCACGAGGGGAAACATCCTCTCTGCATCAACCCTGTCAAGCCCCCTCAGAATCTCAACATGTTTCAATAAGGTCACCTCTCATGACCTCATCGCTGATTTGAATGGGGCGGAGCTACGATAATTAACTGTTCCAATGTTTCGGCGAGGGAACGAGCATGCAAGCCTCAGGAAATTACGGAGTGGTGTAAGTAATGGTTGAAGTAACTTACTCCTGAATTGCTGGGGACTTTTGCTTGGTTGATGCGCCATTGCGTGACAACAGTGGCCACACTTCAGAAATACTTCATTGGCTGTGAGGCTCTTCCGGACGTCCTGAGGTCGTGAAAGGCGCTATAGAAATGCAAGACTTTCTTACTTTTTTTCTTGAAAATGACACAAATCTGCAGGAAATTCAGGGCTAATGTTGCTCGGTCAAAATCCTGGAAATCCCTACCGAGCACCATGTTGAGAGCACCATCAGCACTGGTCCCAGAAGATGGCCCACCACTATGTTCTCAGGGCTCATCCTCATAGGCAGTCCCTCGAAATCGAGGAAGACTTGCTTCCACTCTAAGTGAGTTCTCAGGTGACTGTACAGTCCAATACGGGAATTACAGTCTCTGTCACAGGTGGGACAGACAGTGGTTGAGGGAAAGGGTGGGTGGGGAGTCTGGTTTGCCGCACGCTCCTTCCGCTGCCTCCCCGCTTGCCTTCTGCCCGCTCTCGGCGATGAGACTCGAGGTGCTCAGCGCCCTCCCGGATGCTCTTCCTCCACTTAGGGCGGTCTTTGGCCAGGGACTCCCAGGTGTCAGTGGGAATGTTGCACTTTATAAGGGAGGCTTTGAGGATGTCCTTGTAACGTTTCTTCTGCCCACCTGGGGCTCGCTTGCCGTGTAGGAGTTCCGAGTAGAGCGCTTGCTTTGGGAGTCTCGTGTCTGGCATGCGGACAATGGGTGCAGGGCAATAGATGTGACCTTGCCACCATCGCCCACATCCTGGGAACATATATATATATATATATATATAAGGCTTGTCCTTTGATCAGCAATCCAAATCTGTCCTCTGGCCTCTGATGTTTCTGTCTTTTACAATGCTTTAATTTATCGATTCTACTATGTAGTGTTTCTCTGAACTTTCCACTTTTGTTCCTACTAAGCTTCACTCTCCTGCTGGACCTGTCCATGCTGTCTTATAAAGTCAAGTTACACTGCCTTCCAGGCTAACTCAGACCCTCCTCGGACCTTATAATGTGTGGTATGCCCTACCTCTCTCCATCTTCCCTTCCAACCTAGTGTCAGCCGTGGCTCAGTGGGCAACCCACTTGCCTCTGAGTCAGAAAGTTATGGGTTCACATCTCACTCCAGAGACTTGAGCACATAAATCCAGGCTGACACTCCAGTGCAGGGCTGAGGGAGTGCTGCACTGTCGGAAGTGCCGTCTTTCAGATGAGATATTAAACTGAGGCCTCGTCTACTCTCCCAGGTGGATGTGAAAGATCCCGTGGCACTATTTTGAAGAAGAGCAGGGGAGTTATCCCCGGTGCCCTGGGCCAATATTTATCCCTCAATCAACATAACAAAAACAGATTATCTGTTTGTGGAAGCTTGCTGTGCGCAAATTGGCTGCTGTGTTTCCTACATTACAACAGTGACTGCACTCCAAAAAGTACTTCATTGTCTGTAAAGTGCTTTGGGATGTCCAGTGGCTGTGAAAGGCGCTATAGAAATGCAAGTCTTTTTTTTCTTTTCTGCTACCGTCAACTGACTTTTAAAATCCTAATTGTCGCACTTAATCTTTTAAAAATTCATTTTCAGGATGTGGGCGTCGCCGGCAAGACCAGCATTTATTGCCCATCCCTAATTGCCCCCGAGAAAATGGTGGAGGGCCTGGTAGCGGTTTGATACAACGGAGTGACACTTCAGAGGGCAGTCAAGCGACAACCACATTGGAGTGGGACTGGAGTCACATGTAGGCCCAGACCGGGTAAGGACGGCAGATTTCCTTCCCTGAAGGACATCAGTGAACCAGTTGGGATTTTACAGCAATCCGACAGGTTCATGGTCAGTTTTATGAGACCAGCATTTTATTCCCCGATTTTGTTTTACCCCAAATTTAAATTCTCCCACTCACATTCTCTGGATTACTAGTCGAAGAAAAAAAGACTTGCATTTATATAGCTCCTTTCACGACAACCAGACGTCCCAAAGTGCTTACCAGCCAATGAAGTACTTCTGAAATATAAGATTCTGAAGGGGATTGACAGGGTCGATGCTGAGAGGTTGTTTCCCCCGGCCTGGAGAGTCCAGAACCAGGGGTCACAGTCTCAGGATAAGGGGTCGGCCATTTAGGACTGAGATGTGGAGGAATTTCTTCACTCAGAGGGTGGTGAATCTCTGGGATTCTCTGCCCCAGAGGGCTGTGGATGCTCAGTCGTTGAGTATATTCAAGACAGAGATAGATTTTTGAAGTCGAGGAGAATCGAGGGATATGGGGATAGTATGGGAAGGTGGAATTGAGGTAGAAGATCAGCCATGATCTTATTGAATTGCGGAGCAGGCTCGAGGACCTACTCCTGCTTAAGTTCTTATGAAATGTCGTCACTGTTGTTGTTGTGTCTGGAGAAAGAGTCAGGCTGAACACTGTGAGCTCAAAGTAAAGTGTGACCTTGGTCTTTTATTGCAAGTCTCCAGAGTGCCTCTTCAACCTGTGAAGCCTCCTTAAATACCTGTGCTCCCAAGGGATTATGGGATCCCTTGGGACTCCAGGGGGTGAGCCCTCTGGTGGCTGTACAGAGTAAATACAAGTATACATATATAACAACACTCCCCCCAAAAGTCAATAGTGTAACTATTTACAGTGTGAGTCGATCTGGGTCCCTTCTCCCTGGTTGATTGTCTCGGTGTGAAAGCTGGTGTTGTTGAATCATTTGTTGGGCCCTCGCTGGGCTGCTGTGCAGCTGGCCTTGCTGGGCTGCCTGGTGTGTTGGGCCCTGCTGGGCTGCTGTGGATAATGGATTCTGCTTCGTGGTCAACCGTGGTGCCGGTTGCCACTGGTGTGTATGTTGAGGGATCAAAAAAGACAGGGTCCAAGGTGGATTGCTCAGGATAGTCCGTGAATCTGAGTTTGATTTAGTCCAAGTGTTTCCGGTGAATGAGTCCATTTGAAAGTTTGACCCGATACACCCCACGACAGTGCCGGGAAGCCACTTGGGACCTTGTCCATAATTCAATACAAATACAGGATCATTGATTTCAATCTCGTGTGACACATTTGCGCTATCATGGTATGCACTTTGTTGAAGCCGCCTGCTCTCGACCTGTTCATGCAGATCAGAGTGAACTAACGAGAGCCTTGTCTTTATTGCTCTTTTCATGAGCAGTTCATCAGGTGGGATCTCAGTGAGTGAGTGGGGTCTCGTGCTGTAGCTAAGCAGGACTCGGGATAGGCGAGCCTGCAGTGAGCCTTCAGTGACTCTCTTCAAGCCTTGCTTGATGGTTTGCACTGCTCTCTCTGCCTGACCATTGGACGCTGGTTTAAACGGGGCAGATGTGACATGTTTGATCCCGTTACGGGGCCATGAATTCCTTGAACTCAGCACGGGTAAAACATGGCTCATTGTCGCTCACCAGGCCGGGTAAGCCGTGTGTGGCAAACATGACCCGCAGGCTTTCAGTAGTGACAGTGGACGTGCTGGCCGACATTATCTCACATTCAATCCAGTTGGAGTACGCGTCTACAACCACAAAGAACATTTTACCCAAGAATGGGCCTGCATAGTCGACATGTTCCCTAGACCATGGTTTGGAGGGCCAAGACCATAAACTTAGCGGCGCCTCCCTGAGTACATTGCTTAACTGCGAGCATGTATTACATCTGTGAACGCAGGATTCTAAGTCCGCATCGATACCGGGCCACCACACGTGAGATCTGGCTATCGCTTTCATCATTATGGGTAGGTCATTGATGAAGGTGTCTCTGCCCTTCTTGGGGACCACTACTCGATTGCCCCACAGAAGACAGTCTGCCTGTATAAACATTTCATCTTTGCGCTGCTGGAATGGCTTTATCTCTTCCTGCATTTGCACTGGGACACTAGGCCAGCTTCCGTGAAGCACACAGCTTTTGACTAGAGATAATAAGGGGTCCTGGCTTGTCCAGGTTTTGATCTGCCGGGCAGTGACGGGTGATTGCTCACTCTCAAATGCTTCCACAACCATGGCTAGATCTGCGGGTTGTGCCATTTCCACCCCCGTGGTGGGCAATGGCAGCCTACTGAGAGCATCGGTGCAGTTTTCTGTGCCTGGCCTGTGGCAGATGGCGTAGTTGTATGCGGACAACGTGAGCGCCCATCTCTGGATGCGGGCCGATGCGTTGGTATTTATCCCTTTACTCTCGAAGAACAGGGATATAAGTGGCTTATGGTCAGTTTCCAATTCGAATTTTAGCCCAAACAGATATTGATGCATTTTCTTTACCCCATAGACACACGCTAACGCTTCTTTCTCAATCATGCTGTAGGCTCTCTCAGCTTTAGATAGGCTCCTGGATGTATTAGCTTGTTGTAATACACACCCGATGCCACATGACAACACATCACATGCGAGTACCAAACGCTTACATGGATCATACAACACAAGCAATTTGTTTGTGCATAACAATTTTCTCACTTTTACAAAGGCATTTTCTTGGCTTTTGCCCCAAACCCATTCTTCCCCTTTTCGTAGTAAGACATACAGTGATTCTAACAGTGTGCTGAGACCCGGTAAGAAGTTACCAAAATAGTTCAGGAGTTCCAGAAACGACCGCAGCTCCGTCACGTTCTGTGGCCTCGGTGCGTTCTCGATTGACTCCGTCTTCGATTTGGTGGGCCTGATGCTGTCTGCCGCAATTATCCTTCCCAGGAACTCCACTTCAGGCGCCAGGAAAATGCACTTCGAGCGTTTTAACCTGAGCCCCATGTGGCTGAGTCGACTAAAAACCTCCTCCAGGTTCTGCAGGTGCTCGACTGTGTTCCGACCTGTGTCCAAGATGTCGTCCTGGAAGACCACGGTGTGCGGGACCGACTTCAGTAAACTCTCCATGTTTCTGTGGAATATTGCCGCCACTGATCAGATTCCAAACGGGCATCTGTTGTAAACAAAAATACCTTTGTGCATGTTGATGCAAGTGAGGGCCTTCAATGATTCCTCCAGTTCCTGCGTCATGTTGGCTGAAGTCAGATCCAGCTTCGTGAACGTCTTTCCTCCCGCCAGCATTGCAAAGAGGTCGTTGACCTTTGGTAGTGGGTATTGGTCCTGTCGGGAGAAACGATTGATAGTTACTTTGTAATCGCCACAGATTCTGATGGTGCTGTCTGCTTTGAGGACTGGCAAGATAGGACTGGCCCACTCGTTGAACTCGATTGGGAAATGATGCCCTCTCTTTGCAGCCAGTCTAGCTCGATCTCTACCCTTTCTCTCATCATGTACGATACTGCTCTCGCCTTGTGATGGACGGGTCGCGCCCCGGAATTAGGTGGATCTGCACTTTTGCTTCTTGGAATTTCCCAATGCCTGGTTCGAACAGTGAAGGAAATTTGTTTAAGACCCAGGCACACGAAGTGTCTTCAGCGGGCGATAGCGCTCGGACATCGTCCCAGTTCCAGCGTATCTTTTCCAGCCAGCTCCTGCCGAGCAGCGTGAGACCATCGCCCGGTACCATCCAGAGTGGTAGCTTGTGCACAGCTCCATCGTAGGAGACCTTTACGGTAGCACTGCCGATTACAGGAATCAGTTCTTTCATGTAAGTTCTTAGTTTCGTACGAATTGGAGTTAAGACTGGCCTTGAGGCCTTGTTGCACCACAACCTTTCGAAAGTCGTTTTGCCCATGATGGACTGGCTCACGACCGTGTCCAACTCCATTGACATCGGGAGTCCATTTAGTTCAACATTCAGCATTATCAGGGGACAATTCGTGGTGATGTGTGCATCCCATGTACCTCTGCCTCCTCATTCTGAGGCTCTAGTTCATCGTGATCCTCCATGGATTTTTCCTCCTCTGCAACATGGTGGTTTGCAGGTTTAACAGGCTTTGCAGCTCGCCTGCACACTGGTTGGAGGTGTCCCATTGTTCCACAGCCCTTGCAAACGTACTCTTTGAATTGGCATGAATGGAAATGATGATCACCCCCGCAGCGCCAACAAGGTGTTAATGGCCTTGCACTCATCACCCTTGATGGTGGACTCAGCCATCTGCGGACATGTAGATGCAGGCATGTGTGACCTGCCCTGTACGTTGCGATTCGAAAACAACATTACTTTCTACACAGTACTTGTAGCAGCACTTGTGTGCTGAGGGATTTGC
The DNA here is from genome assembly GCF_044704955.1 of Pristiophorus japonicus. NCBI lineage: Eukaryota > Metazoa > Chordata > Chondrichthyes > Pristiophoridae > Pristiophorus > Pristiophorus japonicus. The sequence goes on along the minus strand of NC_092000.1, from coordinate 23,902,136 downwards.
TTCATATTGTCACTGGTGGCAATGAACGCCGAGGCTATCGCTATGGCCTTACTCAAGGTTGGGGTCTCTACAGTCAAAAGTTTGCGAAGTATGGTTTCGTGGCCAATGCCAAGTACGGAAAAGTCTCTGAGCACGTGCTCCAAATGCCCTTCAAATTCGCAATGTCCTGTAAGGCGTCTTAGCTCGGCGACATAACTCGCCACTTCCTGGCCTTCAGACCTTTTGTAGGTGTAGAACCGGTATCTCGCCATCAGAACGCTTTCCTTCGGGTTCAAATGCTCTCGGACCAGTGTGCACCAAATCATCGTACGATTTCTCCGTGGGTTTCGCTGGATTGAGCAGATTCTTCATGAGGCCATACGTTGGTGCCCCACTGACTGTGAGGAGGATCGGTCTGTGTTTGGCAGCGCTCTCTTCCTCATCTAGCTCGTTGGCCACAAAGTATTGGTCGAGTCGCTCCACAAAAGTTTCCCAATCATCTCCCTCTGAGAATTTCTCCAGGATGCCCACTGTTCTCTGCATCTTTGGGTTTGCTATCTGTATCTCGTCACCAGTTGTTGTGTATGGAGAAAGAGTCAGGCTGAACACTGTGAGCTCAAAGTAAAGTGTGACCTTAGTCTTTTATTGCAAGTCTCCAGAGTGCCTCTCCAACCTGTGAAGCCTCCTTAAATACCTGTGCTCCCAAGGGATTATGGGATCCCTTAGGACTCTACAGGATTAGCCCTCTGGTGGCTATATAGAGTAAATACAAGTATACATATCAAACAGTTATAATGTAGGAAATGTGGCAGCCAATTTGCGCACAGCAAGCTCCCACAAACAGCAATGTGATAATGACCATATAATCTGATTTTTTTTAATAATGTTGATTGAGGGATAAATATTGGCCAGGCACCGGGGAGAACTCCCCTGCTCTTCTTCGAAATCGTGCCGTGGGATCTTTTATGTCCACCCGAGAGAGCAGACGGGGCCTCGGTTTAACATCTCATCCAAAAGACGGCACCTCCGGCAGTGCAGCGCTCCCTCAGCACTGCACTGGGAGTGTCAGCCTAGATTTATCTGCTCAAGTCTCTGGAGTGGGACTTGAATCCGCAACTTTCTAACTCAGAGGCGAGAGAGTGCTACCCACTGAGCCACAGCTGACACTGTGATAACATCACACCATACCCGTTAATTGGCACCTCTTGATTTGCATCGCCTTTATAAGACAGAAACAGTCCACTGATCTATGCTGGCATTATCTGATCTGCCTTGCACTACCCATCCCCTTGGTTTCTGAGTAAAATTAAGCTCAGTCAATATATACGCTCTGTGTAGAATCATCTTACTGCAGGTACATGCAAGGATCAATGGACCATCCTCCTGTGTAACGATCACTACATGGAAGGAATAATTTATGTGCAACGGTTGTCAGTAGGCACTTCCAGTAATGATATTCCTAATGCTGGTGATTTTCTGGATTATACATTCTGGTCTCTGATGGACCTGTTTCTACTGCAAAATGAAGAACACGCATGAATACAATAGTTTTCAATCAGTTTCCCTGTGAAAGGAAGGAGCCTGCATTTATAATGCTCCTTATTGGGATGTTACAAATCACTTTCCTTCACTGCAACAGTGTCTGCACCAAAAGTACTTCATCGGCTGTGAAGCACTTCGGGCCAACCCGAGGTCGTGAAAGAAAGCAAGATTTGCATTGATGCAACGCATTTCACAACCTCAGGAAGTCTCTGTGATAAATTCTTTACGACATCGCAAACATACACATTCACAAGATGACTTTACAGGAATTTGCCGTCATGTGATGACCCTTTTATTGTATTTACATCAGCAGTTGCATTACTGCAGTAGTCCACTAGTGGAGCAGTAGGGGAGCTCTATAATTACACTTCTCCCTCCTTAATGAAGAAGTAGTCACAACAAAATAATCATCATACATAACTTGCATGGCTATATATATGGTTACCAAAATAAATGGTTATACACAGCAAAGGTATGGACTTATTTTTCTATATTTACAAATTAAACGTAACCATTTGTTTCGAAGAGGATCCCTTCGCTCTCGAACAGAACCTTTCACACATGGTGTTGATCTTAGACTCATTCTACATTGACAAGGTGGATGCAGAGAGGATGTTTCCACTGATGGGGAAGACTAGAACTAGAGGGCATGATCTTAGAATAAGGGGTGGCCATTTAAAAACAGAGATGAGGAGAAATTTCTTCTCTCAAAGGATTGTAAATCTATGGAATTCGCTGCCTCAGAGAGCTTGATCTGCACTGTGACTCTCCACAACTTCAGACAGTTTGTCTGCCTGACTTGGACTCAGAATTAAATTTTGACTTTCCCTTGGACTTGTTTCTAGTACATCTGACGTAGGATTTGCTTCTAGTACTCTACTTGTAACAAAACTATCTGACTCATCAGAAATAATCAATTCATTCCAACTTTCAACTCCTTCCACATCTATAGGTAAAATATGATCAATGTGAACAAACCAAATCTGCTACACGATCAAACATCTTGACCAATTATGTGCGAGGACCACATATCCTCACTACTCTTCCTGGTAACCACTTTAACCATTTATGGTGATGGTTCTTCACTCTAACATTCTGATTCTATTTCAGCCAGACCTCCCTGCACTGGCCATGCCCAGCCATAGCCATGGTCTCCATGTGCTGCGCATGGCCAGAACCAAGACCTCCTATACAGTTTGGACCTCCCTTATCCTGGACTCCCTTATCCGGCACCACCCCTCGTCTGGTATGATTCTGGGGGCCAGGGGCGCATGTGCAGCACGCAGCCGACCTCTACCCCGACTTTACATAAGAACATAAGAAATAGGAGCAGGAGTGGGCCATACGGCCCCTCGAGCCTGCTCCGCCATTCCATAAGATCATGGCTGATCTGATCGTGGACTCAGCTCCACTTCCCCGCCCGCTCCCCATAACTCCTTCTCCCCTTATTGTCTATTTCTGTCTTAAATTTATTCAATGTCCCAGCTTGCACAGCTCTCTGGGGCAGCGAATTCCATAGATTTACAATCCTCTGAGAGAAGAAATTTCTCCTCATCTCTGTTTTAAATGGGCGGCCCCTTATTCTAAGATCATGCCCTCTAGTTCTAGTCTCCCCCATCAGTGGAAACATCCTCTCTGTATCCACCTTGTCAAGCCCCCTCATAATCTTATACGTTTCGATAAGATCACCTCTCATTCTTCTGAATTCCACTGAGTAGAGGCCCAACCTACTCAACCTTTCCTCATAAGTCAACCTCCTCATCCCCGGAATCAACCTAGTGAACCTTCTCTGAACAGCCTCCAAAGCCAGGAAATCCTTTTTTAAATATGGAAACCAAAACTGCACGCAGTATTCCAGGTGCGGCCTCACCAATACCCTGTATTGCTGTAGCAAGACTTCCCTGCTTTTATACTCCATCCCCTTTGCAATAAAGGCCAAGATTCCATTGGCCTTCCTGATCACTTGCTGTACCTGCATACTATCCTTTTGTGTTTCATGCACAAGTACCCCCAGGTCCCGCTGTACTGCAGCACTTTGCAATCTTTCTCCATTTAAATAATAACTTGCTCTTTGATTTTTTTTCTGCCAAAGTGCATGACCTCACACTTTCCAACATTATACTCCATCTGCCAAATTTTTGCCCACTCACTTAGCCTGTCTATGTCCTTTTGCAGATTTTTTGTGTCCTCCTCACACTTTGCTTTTCCTCCCATCTTTGTATCGTCAGCAAACTTGGCTACGTTACACTCAGTCCCTTCCCCCATGTCATTAATATAGATTGTAAATAGTCGGGGCCCGCCGACACTTCGCGGCCTACCGATAGCTCGCCAACACTCGGCCCGTTGGGGGCACCGACCCCCCTCCCCCTCCTCGACCTCGGGCCGCCTTCTCGCCACCCACCCCCCCCCCCCCCGGCTTGGGCTTGGGCTGACCTCCCTTTATCCGGCAAAATCCCTTATTCGGCACAGGCCAGGTCCCGAGGGTTCCAGATAGGAGGTTCAACCTGCACTAGGCCCAGACAAAGCCCAGGCATCCCTATACCAAGCCCAGTTACAGACTCGTCCTCAACTCAGAACTTCCTCCGTTGGGCAGACCGTGTAATTATTTCAATATTAAGGTGCAGGAATATGCTCTGTGCCTTTCTACAGCTGGAACGCAAGCAGTGAGAGAGGAGGACTGTACTACAGGCCTGGCCACATTTAAACACCAAAAGGAAAGGCTCTTGGCTTGGAAAGGAAATGATTGCCATTGCATGAACCAATATTTCATTTCTGTAACAAGCTAAAGATTATAAATAGGCTGTGTATGTTACTCTAAGTACTTTTCTGTTCAAGTAGATAATTACTTATTTAACAAATAATTACCTGAACTGACTTATTAATTATTCAGATTGTGTTATACTGGAAGAAGCCTCCCAAAAATAATAAGAAGGTAAACCCACGGGTTTGGCATCTCAACAAAGTAAGCAATGGGCACTTTAAATTGGGATTCACCAGTTAACCTCACACACACAGACAGAGTAACTCGCCCACATACACTCACACACACACACAGACATAGTAGCTCATCCACATACATCCGTACACACACACACATTCACATGCAAAATAAATTTATACAGCTGTAGCAACTTTCCCGATCACAGCATGTTCCAAAGCGCTTTACAGCCAATGAAGTCCTTTTGAAGGGTAGTCACTGTTGTAATATGGGAAAGACAGCAGCCAATTTAATTTGCGCACTGCAAGATCCCACCAAGAGCAATGTGATAATGACCAGATTGTTCAAGTGCTGGTGATTGAGGGATAAATCTTGGTCAGGACATCGAGAATAACTCCCCCTACTCAGTTGAAATAGTGGCATGGGATCTTTTACGTCCACCTGGGAGGGCAGACAAGGCCTCAATCTAGCATCTCATCCGAAAGACGGCACTTCCGACAGTGCAGCACTCCCTCAGCCGAGATATTGTGCTCGCAGAGGTGAAAGTGCTCCCCACTAACCAAAGGCACACACACACACCACACATGCACACACATTTCTCTGCACACTTAAGCATGGGAAGACAATTAGTGTCCCATGTGTGCTTGCATACACATGTGCAAACATTCATGTGCGCGCATTCGTGCATACATAAGAACATAACATAATAAACAGGAGCCGCAGGAGGCCATTCGGCCCCTTGAACCTGCTCCGCCATTCAATAAGATCATGGCTGATCTGATCTTGGTCTCAACTCCACTTCCCCGCCCGCTCCCCATAACCCTTGACTCCTTTATCGCTCAAAAATCTGTCTATCTCCACCTTAAATATATTCAATGACCCAGCCACCACAGCTCTCTGGGGGTTGAAAATTCCAAAGATTCATGACTCTGTGAGAGAAGAAATTCCTCCTCATTTCCGTTTTAAATGGGCGACCCCTTATTCTGAAACTATGCCCCCTAGTTCTAGATTCCCCCCACGAGGGGAAGCATCCTCTCTGCATCCACCCTGTCAAGCTCCCTCAGAATATTATACGTTTCGATAAGATCACCTCTCATTCTTCTAAACTCCAATGAGTAAAGGCCCAACCTGCTCAACCTCTCTTCATAAGACAACCCCTTCATTTCAGGAATCAACCTCGTGAACCTTCTTTGAACTGCCTGCAATGCAAGTATATCCCTCCTTAATAAGACCAAAACTGTAACCTCACTGACACACACACACACACATACACACACAAACAGACATAGTAGCTCAGGCACATACACTCATACAGCTGTAGCAGGACTTCTCTGCTTTTATACTCTATCCCCCTTGCAATAAAGGCCAACATTCCATTTGCCTTCCTGATTACTTGTGTTTCATGCACAAGGACCCCCAGATCCCTCTGTACCGCAGCATTTTGTAAACTCTCCACCACTCACTGCAACCGAGTTAGACACAATGGTCGGAATTATGTGATCCGGTGGGAGTCGGGATATCCCCGGGTCAGGGTCACTATGGCCGTTGTGGTGGGCTCCCATTCCCGCGCGGTGGTCCGGCTCGGTTAGGAAGGAGATGAATTTGCTGCCTCAGCTCCCTGTGACTGGCAGTGCCAGCTGAACAATAAAAAAGATCAACGCTTTTTAAAACTTCCCAACCTTTTACTCTTTAAAATCTTCCTCCGCTGCCTTAGTAATGCTGGACATCAGGAAACATAGGAACATAGAAAATAGGAGCAGGAGTAGGCCATTCGGCCCTTCGAGCCTGCACTGCCATTCAATATGATCATGGCTGATCCTCTATCTCAACACTATATTCCCGCTTTTTCCCCATACCCTTTGATGCCTTTTGTGTCTAGAAATCTATCTATCTCCCTCCTAAATATATTCAGTGACTTGGCCTCCACAGCCTTCTGTGGTAGAGAATTCCACAGGTTCACCACCCTCTGAGTGAAAACATTTCTCCTCATCTCGGTCCTAAATTTCCTACCCCGTATTCTGAGACTGTGACCCCTTGTTCTAGACTTCCCAGCCAGGAACACGGCGGTGATAATGACACACTGCGTGGCTGAGGTGGGAATACAGGCAACTCTCAATTATCCGTACACAGATCCAACGGGAAACCATTGCAACGGGATTTAAAATTCTGTTGCTAACAAGTGAAAAGACAGCTCCAAATAATTTGGAAAAATTGCCTTCCAAACACTGTGCTCATTTGTATTTGCCCATTCTCTCTCTCACACGCTCTCTGTCTCTCTCTCTCTCACACTCACACATTCTCTCTCTCACACACTCTCTCTCTCTCTTGCTGTCTCTCACTCACCATAAAAATCACCCTCCTCTGCCCTTGCTTTGCTGGTGTGTGTGTATCTCGCGGCCGCCGCTGATGTTGGGAACGGGATCAGGGCCAGCACCGGGTTCCAGGCCCAGAACCTGTACATGCTTGCTGGTAATGATCATCCTTTGTTACTGTGTGTAGCTGATTGTATTGATTCATTAAAGTTTTAACTTATAAATGTAAATTTGCCCTCACGATTGTATTTATTCACTAAAGTTTTAACTTTAAAATGTAGCCTCACCCTAACGGAAAAATCGTTTACCCGGAATAGCCCAATCCCTGAGGGACCTGGGTAATCGAGAGTTGCCTGTACTTGAAAATAGAGTGTAAAGAAAGACTTGCATTTCTATAGCGCCTTTCACAACCTCAGGGCATCCCAAAGCCCTTTACGTTTGAAGTGCCGTCACTGTTGTAATGTAGGAAACGCGGCAGCCAATTTGCGCACAGCAAGCTCCCACAAACAGCAATAGGATAATGACTAGCTATTTTGTTTTAGTGATGTTGGATGAGGGATAAATATTGGCCAGCACACCGGGGATAACTCCCCTGCTCTTCTTTGAATAGTGCCACGGGATCTTTTACGTCCACTTGAGAGAGCAGACGGGGCCTCGGTTTAACGTCTCATCCGAAAGACGGCACCTCTGACAGTGCAGTGTTCCCTCAGCACTGCTCTGGGAGTGTCAGCCTAGATTTTGTGTTGAAGTCTCTGGAGTGGGACTTGAACCCACAACCTTCTGACTCGGAGGCGAGAGAGCACTACCTACTGAGTCACAGCTGATGGGGAGCCAACAGGCTGACAGCTGCTGCAATTCATACTCCCACCAGCCAGGAAACTTCCAGAATATTGCTGGTAAATCTACAGAAAATCCAGGTCCCACTCTCCATAATCTTCGAGGAAATTACTGAGCACTTAGCAAGGCGTGGATTAATCAGGGACAATCACTACGGATTTGGAAAGGACAAATTAAGCTCGACTAATTTAATCGAATTTCTGGAGGAAATCCCCAACTGGATTGGTAAAGGAAATGTGGTGGTTGCTGCACTTGACAAGACGCCACATGAGAGATTTGTTACAAAAATAAAGTCACGCAAAGGATGGCTCGGGGACCGAAAGCAAGGAGCAGGGATTAGCGAAATGGCCAGGGATCCATTCTGGGACATCTTTTGCTTTTTGTTTCTTTCAAGGGGCCAGAGAAGAGAAATGATCATTGAAGTTTTCTGATGTATCCACATTTAGGAGTATGGCACATGTGAGGAAGAATGCCGACGCAGTTTCGGGGAGTGGGCAAGCACGTGGCAAATGCAGTTCAATGCAGAGAAAGGTGAAGTCATACATTTTGGGGAGAAAATGCACCCTAAATACCAAGGGCTAAAAAAAAATCATTGTGTTTGCGCCACCCCTTAACGCTCGAGAGGGGGCGCTCCGACCTCGAGAAGACCGTGGCTAACGTTTCTTCGCACTTCCTTGCCGTGTGTGCCTGGTCCACCTCACCTCCTCTTTGGGCGCGATGATGCCGGTGTCCGAGTGCCTCAACTTCAGTCGCACTCCCGCGCTCCCGCCCCGTTATCTCCCGGAGAGGAGTGTGGAACGCTTCAGTTGGCGCTCTGCCCCCCCACTCTCTCTGGGCGCTAAACACGAAGACCCCAGGTCTGAGGCGCGGGACATCGCCTGGCACTATCGTCAGTGACCCAGCAGTGTTACCGCCTCGAACCAGGCCATGACCAATTTTTAGCCCGAAAATTCTTAAGAGCGAAGGAATTAAGATTTAGGTGCGCAGATATGTAGACCTTTGGCAGCGGGAGTCTGGGACTGAAGGCCACACAAAGAAAAGCCAAAAGGAATGCTGTACTGATAATACAGGAGTAAAGAAATGATGCTCAGTTTTACAACAACACCAACTTGTATTTATATAGCGGTTTTAACATAGTATAGTAAAACGTCCCAAGGCGCTTCACAGGAGTGTAATCAATCAAAATTTGACACCGAACCCCATGAATATATTTAAGGTGGGGATAGACAGATTTTTGAGCGATAAGGGAATAAAGGGTTATGGGGAGCGGGCAGGGAAGTGGAGCTGAGTCCATGATCAGATCAGCCAAGATCTTATTGAATGGCGGAGCAGGCTCGAGGGGCCGTATGACTTACTCCTGCTCCTATTTCTTATGTTCCAGGGAGATGTTAGGGCAGGTTGGTCAAAGAGGTAGGTTTTAAGGAACATCTTAAAGGAGGAAAGAGAGGTAGAGAGGCGGAGTGGTTTAGGGAGGGAGTTCCAGAGCTTGGGGCCTAGGCAACAGAAGGTGCGGCAACCAATGGCGGAAGGATTAAAATCGGGTATGCTCAAGTGGTCAGAATTAGAGGAGTGTAGAGAGCTCGGAGGGTTGTGTAGGCTGAAGGAGATTTCAGAGCTAGGGAGGGGCAGGGCACGGGTTTGTCCACAGATGTTCTATTCCATTATAGGAAAGATATTAGAACCATAGGGGCCAAGTTTCCACCGACCCTTAGAACGGTGCACCTCCGGGAGGCCTGCCGACTTTCTGGAGCAAAAAGCATGCCTAATCCTTACCGTGGTAATCTCCTCACTCATTAGGCCTCTTTCGGACTCGGCGGAGCGCAGCAGAACCAGCAGGGGGTGGAGCCAGGTCCCGGCGCTGAAAACAGTGTCCGGACCTCTGCACATGCACGCTAGAGTGTGCACGCATGTGCAGTAGCTCCTCGCCCTGTGTGCGTGTGCTGCAGGCTGTGTGGGAGGGGCCCGAGGCACACCGTCCCTAGCCCTGGCCGAATGGGCTCCAAGCCGCGACCTGCGAGCGAACAGACTGCAATGACCATCATCGGAGACAGGAGATCCTGGGAACAGAAAGCCAAAAAAGAAAGGGAGAAGGAGCTGGCAAAAGTGACCATCAAGAAGGAAGATGACTGAAGACATCGAGAGTTCTTTGGGACTGTCTCGGAGAAGTTCGGGGGGGGCGTGAGTAGGATGGGACCTGGGCAGGCTCGTATGTTTAACGTTGCCCCCCCCACCTCGCCCCCTCCTCTCTCCCCTCCTCCTGTCCCCCTCCCTCTCTCCCCTTCCTCTCCCCCACCTGCCCTCCTCTCTACCCCTCCTCCCCCTTCCTTTCCTCCTCTCTCCTCTCTCCCCTTCCTCTCCCCCTCCCTCTCTCCCCCTCCTCTCCCCCACCTGCCCTCCTCTCTCCCCTCCTCCTCCCCTTCTCTCCTCCTCTCTCCCCCTCCTCTCCTCCTCTCTCCTCCCTCTCCCTCCTCCTCCTCTCCCCCTCCTCTCCTCCTCTCCCTCCTCCTCTCCTCCTCTCTCCTCTCTCCCCTCCCTCTCCCCACACCTGTCCCCCCTCGTCTCCTCCTCTCTCCTCTCTCCCATCCCTCTCCCCCTCCTCTCCTCCTCTACCTCTCTCACCTCCCTCTCCTCTCCTCTCTCCCATCCCACTCCCCCCCTCCTCTCCCCACTCCTCTCTTCCTCTCTCCTCTCTCCCCTCCCTCTCCCCCTCCTCCTCTCCTCCTCTTTCCCCCCATCTCTCCTCCTCTCGCCTCCCTCTCCCCCCTGTAGAATTTACCAGCATCTCGCAAAGATTCCAGGTACCTTTCCCCTGCAGAGGAGAAGAATCCCTTTCTGGACTTTTAAAATGGAAGGAAAACTTTGGGACACAAATGAATTTTAAAGGGGCAGACGAGGCCTGCAGGGGATAAAAGGGGGTGCATTCATGGAGACCCCCTCCCAGTGTTTGGACTCATAGGAAAGAGAATTTAATTTGGAACTATCGACCAGAAAGTTTGAAATCCTAAAGTGCACATGGAAGAAACTACGAACTTTAATCGAATTTGGGATTTTTAAAAGGTGTATGTTGGGTCTGCAAGAAAAGGGGTGGGGTCAATATCTAAAGGGCCAGTTTGGACATTGGAACTAATCAAATTGTCTGGGAACTGTATACCCTCGAAATTTGCCCCTTGAAAACATTAGCATTTAAACAATCAACGATGGAAGAAACATTTATCACCGCACCCGGAGGACCCAAATGTCACATACATATTCCAACACCTTTTCAACAGGCAGAGAAATATCTGGCTCAGGCCAGACTAGCACAATGGAGAGCTCATCAACTTCGAAAAGCCTATTAACGCCAGATTAAAACCACTTAATCAAGTTTCAGTTAGCTGAGCCCAAGAGATTTGATGGGAGATAACGGAGCCTTTTTTTTGAATATATCTATCCCCCAGTTTTACAAGAAAAGACCAGCAAGGAGCAGCACGCAGACTAGCAGAACACAGAAAGCAGGACACAGACTCGAACAGCAGAACACAGACTCAAACACAGACAGACACAAGCAGCCGGAGGTGGGGAGTGAAGAAATGGAGCAGTGAAGGAAACTACAAGAAATCATCAAGGACTGACCGAGCACGAGGCCCACGAAATGGAAGGTTGTCAGCAACCAAATTGACAACCCGGGCCACCACAACCAGTGAAACGACCAATCAAAACCAACTCAGCAAAAACCGAAGAATCGACATTTATTTCCACTCTACAATCTACTTCGGAACGACCAACGGGTGAGAAATTACCAAAAGGGACTAACTAAACTATTCCTAACCAAAGAAAGTGGATACTTACCCCATACATCCAAAACGCAACTTACCGCATCAACAGATGCACCCCAACCGAAGACTACGCAGTCCGAAGTCCTCTCCTCCGACCGGGGTACGGCTCGCCCAGAAGGCCAAGTGCAGCGAACCCCGAAACCGCGATTCACCGGCAACTGTCAAAAAGGGGATTGGTGAGCATAGCCCCTGAACCCCCCAGAGCTATAACTTAGTTAGTTAGGGGAATTGGGGGAGGGAGGCTGGGATAACTTGTGTAAATGTATCTGCATTCTCCTCTTTACCCCATTTAGAGTTTAAGCTGTATTCTTTTCCCCGCAGGCTGCAATTTGACATTTTATTCAATGTGTTGTACCCCTCAGTGTGTATTGGTCTGTGTGTGTTATTAAAGATGTGCCTTTTACTTCTTTTTAAACACAATAAAGCCATACCTGCTTCCTATCTTGAAACCGATTGTCTGTCCAAGTCTGTCACAGTCCCTTCATAATTCCAGTGTTTAGAACCAATGGTGTGGGAGCGATTCGGAACTGCTCATATAAGGTCAGAAGGGAAAGCTGACCCCCTGCAAACCACCCCTTACACCCCTCCTCCTCCTCTCTCCTCTATCCCCTCCCTCTCTCCCCTCCTCCCCTCCTCTCCCCCTCCTCTTCCCCCCTCCTCTCTCCCCCCTCCATCTTCCCCCCTACTCCCTTCCTCTCCCCCCCTCCTCTCCTCCCCCTCCTCCCCCCCTCCTCTCCTCCCCCTCCTCCCCCCCTCCTCTCCTCCCCCCTCCTCTCCTTCCCCCTCCTCCCCTCTCCCTCATCGGCGGCCCGCTGCCTCCCCTTCACATAAAGGTAGGACTTCTATTTTTTATTTGTTATTGATTGATTGGTTGCTTATTACTTTGGTCTTGGTGCTTTAGGTGCAGGGTTCCTTCTATTTTTTATTTGTTAATTAATTGCTTATTACTTTTTGTTTAGTGCTTTATAAGTCTTGGTGCTTTCCTTGTACTTTCTATTTGTTATTGAATGCTTATTTTTGTGCTTTGTTTAGTGTTTCATGCTTTATGCTTCTTTAATGTTGTTGTGAAGGTGTTTTGTGCTTTGGAAAATCCTCTAACTCCTCCCCGCCACCGCGCCCCCCCCAACGCCCAGCCATCTCTGGCTACCTGCGCCTGATTTCTAAAGTGTCCACAAGGTTTTTCTGAGCATACAAAAGTGGACACTTACTCTGGCCTAAGTTAGTTTGGAGTAACTTTTCGCTGACTAAACTTGCTTAAATGGCCAAAACAGGTGTAAGTGGCTGGTAACGCCCCCTTTTGAAAAAAAAAAACGGAACTAAAAAGAAACTGAACTAACTCATTGAAACTGGAGCAAACTAAATGGGGAGAATTGTGATTTTTAAGATAGTCCAAAAAAAACTATTTGCTCCAAAAAAAAATAGGAGCAACTCCTGTGGAAACTTGGCCCCAGAGGGAGGGCACAATGACAATTCATAGAACGATACCAGGGAGAATTATAAAAAGAAAGACTAGATTTATATAGCACTTTTCATAAGCCCAAAGCGCTTTCTGGCCAATGAAGTACTTTTGAAGTGTCGTCAGTATTGTAGCACAGGAAACATATCATTTGAAGAAAGGCTCAAAGCCGAGGGATTATTTTGCACTAGGAAAGAGAAGGTTAAGAAGGAATCTACTAGAGATTTTCAAAATAATGAACGGTTGTGAGAAGATAAATAGTGAGATTTCTACCAATAGTTGTAACAAGGGGCATAGACTGAGGATTATCACTGGATGATTGAAGGGATATGTTCATACAAAGAACTTGCATTTATATAGCACCTTTCACTACTTCACGACATCCCAAAGCGCTTTACAGCCAATGAAGTATTTTTGGAGTGTAGTTACTATTGTAATGTGGGAAACATGGCAGCCAATTTGCGCACAGCAAACTCTCACAAACAGCAATGTGATAATTTCCAGATAATTGCTTTAGTGATGTTGATTGAGGAATAAATATTGGCCAAGACACCGGGGATAACTCCCCTGCTCTTCTTCGAAATAGTGCCATGGGATCTTTTACATCTACCTGAGAGAGCAGATGGAGCCTCGGTTTAACGTCTCATCCTTATTAGAACATAGAGTGTATTATCGGAAGTGACTATTGAGGCAGCTGTGGCTCAGTGGGCAGCACCCTCGCCTCTGATTTAGAAGGTTGTAGGTTCAAGGCCCACTCCAGGGACTTAAGCACACAATCCAGGCTGACACTCTCAGTGTAGTGCTGAGGGAGCGCTGCACAGTTGGAGGTGCAGTCTTTCAGATGAGATGTTAAAGCGAGGTCCTGTCTGCTCTCTCAGGTGGATGTAAATGATCCAGTGGCATTATTTTGAAGAAGAGCAGGGGAGTTATTCCTGGGGCCAATATTTATCCCTCAATCAACATCACTAAAACAGATTATCTGCCCTTTCACCTATGGGACCTTAACGTGAATCAGACCAGACTGATGAGCTGCAAGTCTGGCTCTATCCGTTGGCTGTAAGGGTCTTCCATGAAGTTACATCCTAAAGAATTTCACAGCCAATGAAGCATTTTTGAAAGTGTAGTCGCTGATTGTATTGTAGGGAAACGTGGCAGCCAACTTGCGCACAGCAAGATTTCTCAAACATCAATAAATGATCAGATAAAGGCCTAAAATTGGATCGCACTGTGCTATTTTACAGGCATATAACTGGATACCAAGAGACCGAAACTGCCCCTCACAGAAAAAAACCCTTTAGCGGCTCTGGGAGGCGCCAGTGGGGCACTAAAGGAGTTTTGCTTGGGCGCGGCGGCCAGTGTGACACGCCCCCCCCCTGGAATTGCCCCCCGGGGCCTGCCGGCGCTTCACCCCGCGATTAGCACACCGGCGCGCCGACCCCTTTGCGCCCCTCGGGGGGGGGGGGGGGGAAATCGCCCTGCAAGGTCAGCGTGGGGTGCTGCCACCGACTCAGGGTGAGAAACTGTGATGCTCGCGGCCCCCCCTTAAAGGGGAGGTGGTAGCACATGGCGGCTGCCATCTATTTTCTGCCGGCCCGAAAATGGCGGCCGTTGGTTCGGCCAAGCCGCCGACAGGCAGACCTCCCCCCGCCCCACCCCCCTCTCGGGTACCAGGCCGCTGGCCCGGCCCACACCCTCCCTGGTGGCCAGTGGCTGTCACGAAAGAGGCGGCAGAGTTCACAGCGGCCCTCCCCTTTAAAAGAAGGGGAGGAATGTTGTGACGTGTCAGCGTGACGATATCGGCGCCGCGCAAATGCCCCATTACCGTAACCAACACTGTTTCTAATCGAAGAGACCAATTCCACGCCGGCGCGATCCAATAATTCGAACTGACCGCCCCAAACCCAATGCGGGCCACTTTCTGCCCCAAAGAGTCCAGTATAGCGGGCATTGTGCACGCACTGATTCCACGCCAGGAATGTGCCGCCCGCCATATTGGTTTGGGCCTCTGGAGGTGTCCAGGGTACACGCCTGCATAAGCAAGTCTGGGGACTAATATCTGCTGCAAGCCCCTTTGCCCAATTGGATTGTGAATGACGACAGTTTGTTCAGGTGCTTAGCGACCAAACCAGCGGTCATTAAATAAGCCGCTGCAGGCTACCACCCAAAAGCAACTTTTAGCGAGCCATCTGATTACATAAAATTCCAAAGAATTTTACAGCACAGAAACAGGCCATTCAGCCCAACGGGTCCGTGCCGGGGTTTATGCTCCACACCAGCCTCCTCCCACTCTTCCTCATCTCACCCCATCAACATAACCTTCTATCCCTTTCTCCCCTCACGTGTTTATCCCTGAAGTGCATCTGTGCTATTCACCTCCATTAAAGAAAGAGAACGAAAGAAAGAACTTGCATTTATATAGCACCTTCCATGACCTCAGGCTGCCCCAAAGCTCTTTACAACCAACGAAGTATTTTCGGAGTGTAGTCACTGTTGTAATGTGGGCGACGTGTCAGCCAATCTGCGCACAGCAAGCTCCCACACACACCAATGTGATAATGACCAGATAATCTGTTGTAGCGTTGTTGGTTAAAGGACAAATATTGGCCCCTGCTCTTCTTCAAATTATGCCATGGGGTCTTTTACATCCACCTGAGAGGTCAGACTGTTTAACATTTCATCCAAAAGGCAACACCTCTGGCAATCCCTCAGCCCTGCACTAGAGGGTCAGCTTAGATTTTATGCTCAAGTCTCTGGAGTGGGACTTGAACCCCCAAACCTTCTGACTTGGAGAGCAAGATTGCTACCCACTGAGCCACAGCTGACACTACATGATCCGGTGGTAGCGCGTCCCACATCCTTACCACTCTCTGGGTAACGATCGCTCCTGAGTTCTTTACCGTATTTATTAGTGACTATTTGATACTCATGGTTCCTAGTTTTCCTCTTCCCACACAAGTGGAAGCATCTTCTCTACATCGTGCAAAGAGAGGACAAAAAGAGGGTAAGTAAGAGAGTGATGGAGAAAGAAAAAGGAACAGAGCGAGAGAGAAAGTCAGAGACAGAAAGTGAGCTGGAATAGGATATAAAAGAACATAGAAGTGGAGGGAAGGATGAGCGAGAGGGGAGTAAGAGGAATGTAAGTTAACACAGAGACAGAGAGATCGAGAATGCAAAAGAGACGGTGACACAAACAGAGAAATGGAAGAATGGATGAGGCAGACCGTGTCTCGGGTAGAGTTGCCAACTCTGGTTGGACCCATTCCTGGAGGTTTCATGACATGACCTCCAGCCTCCACTCTCCCGCCATCGGCCAACCAACACGTCCATCACTGCAGTGCCCCACCTTCCCTGCCAATCGGAAAGCGGACTGACTCTTCCTTACCCAATTGGATGATACTTGACTCTCAGTTAAACAGCAGTTTTCCTCCGTCTCCAATATTGTTATAACTAATAAATGAAAGTGTTCTAAGAAAATTGTTTTCAAAACATAATTATTTTCTAATGCCACTATGATTTCCCTCCCTGGACTGTTGTTCCCAGCAGTGCCCAGGAGATTAATCTTCAATTCCTGGAGACTCCAGGACAATCCTGGAGGGGTTGGCAACTCCAGACTCGGGGTTCTACATCACCTCGATTTCAAAATTCTCATCCTTGTTTTCAAATCCCTCCATGGCCTTGCCCCCCCTCCCTATCTCTGTAATCTCCCCCAGCCCCACAACCCCCCGAGATGTCTGTGCTCCTCTAATTCTGCCCTCTTGAGCATCCCTGATTATAATCGCTCAACCATTGGTGGCCGTGTCTTCAGCTCTGGAACTCCCTCCCTAAACCTCTCCGCCTCTCTACCTCTCTAAAAGCAGAGAAGTCCTGCTACAATTGTACTGAGTATTGGTGAGGCCACACCTGGAGTATTGCGTACTGTTTTGGTCTCTGTGTTTAAGGAAGGATATACTTGCATTGGAGGCTGTTCAGAGAAGGTTCACTAAGTTGATTCCGGAGATGAGGGGGTTGACTTATGAGGAAAGGTTGAGTAGGTTGGGTCAATACACATTGGTATTCAGAAGAATGAGAGGTGATCTTATCGAAACTTATAATGAGGGGGCTCGACAAGGTGGATGCAGAGAGGATATTTCTACTCATAGGGGAAACTAAAACTAGGGGACATAGTCTTAGAATAAGGGGCCGCCCATTTAAAACGGAGATGAGGAGAAATTTCTTCTCTCAGAGGGGTTGTAAATCTGTGGAATTCTCTGCCTCAGAGAGCTGTGGAGGCTGGGTCATTGAATATATTTATGATGGAGATAGACAGATTTTTGAGTGATAAGGGAGTAAAAGGTTATCGGGAGTGGGCAGGGAAGTGGAGCTGAATCCAGGATCAGATCAGCCATGATCTTATTGAATGGCGGAGCAGGCTCGAGGGGCCAAATGGCCGACTCCTGCTCCTATTTCTTATGTTCTTCTGTTCCTCCTTCAAGACGCTCCTTAAAACCTACCGCCACCTGCAGTAATTTCTTCGTGGTGTCAAATGCATTTGTTTTGTCTGCTGTGAAGTGCCTCGGGATGTTTTACCATATTAACGGCTCTATATAAATGCCAGTTGTTGTTGCTGTTGATTGTTGTAAGCAGCCGGTGTGCTGCTCCACTAATTGGTCTCCTGTGACGGACAGTGCGTGTTAAGACATTCACCTGCCTGCTCTCCCAGGGTGAATCCCCGGTTATTGATCAATGTAATTACAGATTCCAGACAGTTTCC
This sequence comes from Pristiophorus japonicus, assembly GCF_044704955.1. NCBI lineage: Eukaryota > Metazoa > Chordata > Chondrichthyes > Pristiophoridae > Pristiophorus > Pristiophorus japonicus. Next base: position 23,884,507 of record NC_092000.1, on the reverse strand, counting down.
TCACACGCTTTGGCACCTCGCTGCCAGCCACCAGTGTCTCTCTGAGCAGGCGGGCTGTCTCCACCGCCACCCCCCCCCCTCCACGGAGCATGAACACTAGGCCACGGATCCCAGAGCCCGGCCCACTTCAGCTAATCGCGGGGAATCGGGGCTATATTCCGAGCGCGCAAACCTTTCGAACGCAGCAGCTGGGGAATAACCGGACTGGGAACCCGTGAATGAGCTGCCCTGTCTCCCGCAGGGCCTCAGGCCCCACTTGGGATTCAGGAATGCCGCGTTCTTGGGGATGGTGGGGAGTTGGGAAGGACCGTGCGAGCTTATCTCTTTCACCGCCACACTCAGTGGGCAGCGCGCTCGCCTCTGAGTCAGAAGGTCGTGGGTTCAAGTTCCCACTCCAGAGACTCGAGCACAACAATCTAGGGCTGACACTCCCAGTGCAGTGCTGAGGGAGTGCTGCACTGTCGGAGGTGCCGTCTTTCAGATGAGAGGTTAAACCCAGGCCCCGTCTGCTCTCTCAGGTGAACATAAAGGATCCCAGGGTACTATTTCGAAGAAGAGTTCTCCCCGGTGTCCTGGCCAATACTTATCCCTCGACCAACAGATTATATCAGAAACAGAAGCTATCTTGTCATTAGCACATTGCTGTGCGTGAGTGTATGCGCAAATTGGCTGCCACATTGATTCAACTTCAATAGTACTTCATTGGCTGTGAGACGCTGTGGGATGTCCTGAGGCCATGAAAGGCGCTATATAAATGCAAGTCTCTCTGTTTTCTCACGATGCCCTCCGCCCGACAGCTGATGGTCTCTTGCGGCTAGCTGCACTGTTCTTCAGCTGACTCGAGTTCGAACCATCGCACGGGAGTAAGATGCTCATTTGGTCCTCGAAGGGTCAACTAGCCCAGAGATCCCATTGCTTCAGCCGTATGGCTCTTTCAGCTAACTCCCGCCCGCCCCCCACAACTGCTCCACCAGCCCCTCGATCGGCAGACTGTCATGGGGGCTCTCACCTGCAGACCCGAGCTAACAATGGGGTCATTCTATGCGTGCCTGCAGCCAAACCCCAGGGGCAAAGTGAAACTGCTCGACTCAGAGGGCCCTCGCTGAGCTGAAAGTGGCTCAGTGGGCAACACCCTCGCCTCTGAGTCAGAAGGTTATGGGTTCAAGTCCCAGTCCAGGGACTTGAGCACAAAATCCAGGCTGCCATTCCCAGTGCAGTGCTGAGGGAGCGCTGCACTGTCGGAGGTGCCGTCTTTTGGATGAGACGTTAAACCGAGGCCCCGTCTGCTCTCTCAGGTGGACCTAAAAGATCCCATGGCACTATTTCGAAGAAGAGCCGGGGAGTTATCCCTGGTGTCCTGGGGCCAATATTTATTCCTCAATCAAACGGATTATCTGGTCATTATCACGTTGCTGTGTGTGGGAGCTTGCTATGCACAAATTGGCTGCCATGTTTCTCACATCACAACAGGTATTTAGTTGTCTGTAAAGCGCTTTAGGACATCCGGTGGTCATGAAAGGCACTATATAAATGCAAGTCTTTCTCTCTTTCCTGCATCTGGTGTCCCTGTAATATAGACCTCCCCCTCTTGGATTACTGTGGTAATGCAACTGCTGATGTATATAATAAAAGGATCACATGACAAGGTCATATGCCAAGTTCCTGTCGAGCCATTTGTGTATGTGTGTGTTTGTGATATCGCAACGAATATATTACAGTCCCCTATCCTGCAACTCGTGTCCCACCTCTTGCAATCGGTGTGTCACATTCTGCACCGGGGTCCCTCCTATCAGCTGATAGCTTTAAGTGTTTATTCCTGTGTATCAAACCGTTCTTTCACTTGGATTATTTTACCAAATTACCTCTCCTGGGACAGTGTTCTATGACTGTGTAAAGTTCCATGTGTATTATCCCAAACCCATGCATTGGTGTGTTCCCTTCTCCTGAGTACATGTGCTAGTATGTTCACTGTCCTAGATACATCTGTTCGCGTGTTCACTGCCCTGATTACATGTGTTGTATGTTAACTGCACTGATTACATGTGTTTTCATGTTCACTGCTCTAAGTACATGTGTTAGCATGTTCCCTGACCTGAGTACATGTGCTAACATGTTCACGGCCCTGAATATGTGTGTTAGTCTGTTCAATGCCATGAGTACATGTGTTGGTATGTTACCTGCCCTGACTACATGTGTTAGAAAGTTCACGCCCTGACTACATATATTAGCATGTTCACAGCCCTCTCCACATACGTTAGAATGCTCCCAACCACGACGATCTGTGTTACAAATGTCACAGCGCTGACTACATGTGTTAGTGTGTTCACTGCCCTTTGTACATGTGTTAGTGTGTTCACTGCCCTTTGTACATGTGTTAGTGTGTTCACAGCCCTGACTACCTGTGGTGGAAAGTTTACAGAACTGATGGCATGTGCTAGTATGTTCACAGTGCTGCCTACATATGTTAGTATGTCCACAGCCGTGACTACATGTGTTTGCATGTTCACAGCCCGAACTAAAGCCCTGATTATAAGTATTAGTGTGTTCACAGCCTTCTCTACATACGTTAGTATAGTCACTGCACTGAGTACATGTTAGATATGTTCAGAGTCCTGACGACATGTGTTAATGCGTTCACTGCTCTGAGTACATTTGTTAGCATGTAAACTGCAGTGAGTACATGTGTTAGGGTGCACACTGAGTAGAGGTGTTAGTATATTCACATCCCCGACTACATGTGTTGTTAATGTGTTCACTGCTCTGAGTACATGTGTTAGTATGTCCACAGCCCTGTCTACATATGTGTGTTTGTTCACAGCCATAGCTACGTGTGTTCATATGTGCACAGCCCAGTCTATATATGTTAGTATTCCCTGACTACACGTGCTAGTATTTTCACAGCCCTGAGTACATACGTTAATTATGTTCACAGCCCTGACTACATGTGCTAGTGTGCTCTGACTACATGTGCTAGCATGTTCACAGCCTGGACTACATATGTTAGTGTGTTCACTGCTCCGAGTTTATATATTAATTATGCTCAGAGCTCTGATTACATGTGTTCACAGCCCTGCCTACATATATTCAGTCTTATCTACATGTTAGAATGTTCCCAGCCATGTCTACATATGTTAGTGTGTTCACTACCTGAATATTCATGTTAGAAACATAGAAAATAGATGCAGGAGTAGGCTATTCGGCCCTTCGAGCCTGCACCACCGTTCAATATGATCATGGCTGATCATGCAACTTCAGTACCCCTTTCCCGCTTTCTCTCCATACCTCTTGATCCCTTTAGCCGTAAGGGCCACATCTAACTCCCTTTTGAATATATCCAACAAACTGGCCTCAACAACTTTCTGTGGTAGAGAATTCCACAGGTTCACAATTCTCTGAGTGAAGAAGTTTCTCCTCATCTCGGTCCTAAATGGCTCACCCCTTAACCTTAGACTGTGACCCCTGGTTCTGGACTTCCCCAACATCGGGAACATTCTTCCTGCATTTAACCTGTCCAATCCCGTCAGAATTGTATATGTTTCTCTGAGATCCCCTCTCATTCTTCTAAATTCCAGTGAATATAAGCCTAGTCGATCCAGTCTTTTTTCATATATCAGTCCTGCCATCCCAGGAATCAGTCTGGTGAACCTTCGCTGCACTCCCTCAATAGCAAGAATGTCCTTCCTCAGATTAGGAGACCAAAACTGTACACAATATTCCAGGTGAGGCCTCACCAAGGCCCTGTACAACTGCAGTAACAGCTCCCTGCCCCTGTACTCAAATCCCCTAGCTGTGAAGGACAACGTGCCATTTGCCTTCTTCACCGCCTGCTGTACCTGCATGCTCACAGCCCTATTTTGGTGAAAGGGTGTAAACAGGTGCTAAATGGGCAGTGTGTTAATAAGACAATTGTGTTCGTAATTGGTGATGACTATAATTTGAACCTGCCCAGGGGTGCTAAAGCAGACAGCTGCATGTGTTGCATTCAAGTACTGATTAGACACAATTTTCATGGAGCGGTATATGTGGGCTCCATGCACACACATCCACTGAAGATGTGGAGTGGGCTGGCTGGCACACAGTAGCACGTTACAAGATGGCTCAGGGACCGAGGGAGAGGGCGCGCAGTCGTCTTGGACACGGCACTGGGGTTCCTGGTGGAGGAGGTCCAGAGGAGGCGGGATGTCCTGTACCCTTTGTGGGTAGGTGGGGGGGGGAGAAAGGAGCCCACCTCACCCTCTTGCCCCTCTCTCCTGCAGTGGCTGGTGCTGCTCTGACGCTCCTTGTGTTTTCTTCCCATTCCTCCAGCAGACCGAGGGGGACCCCCTCAGCAAGAGGCCGATGACCAAGCACTGCCTGTCTCCTGGTGACTCCTGCAAGGTGTCCAACGAGGTGTAGCACAGCACTTAATCACTTTAGGTGAAGCCCTCAAGAAAATTTCTGGAATAAACATTGATAGAGTGTTGGTGAAGTCTTGACAACGTGGCCTGAGGTGCGTCAAAAGTCCTCCAGCAGCAAGTGAACAGTAAAAGGTAATGTACCTTTAAGTGGTGCTCGAAATGCGCGGCAACGACTTGTTTGATCCCAATCAGCCGGTTGCTGTTCGGAAAGGGAGTTAGTTCAAGTGCGAGCCACCAAAATGGTGTGCAGCCTCGTTAACGAGTGCGAGCAGGCAGGTTAAGTGACAATCAGACGATCCATCATGCAGTCGTTCCTAGTGCAAGCTTCAACTCCTTTACCAAGATGGCGTCCCAGGCTAAACTGGCGTTTCAGCTTGGGACCCCGCCTTGGTCACCTAGGAGATTCTGGGTGTCTGGGGAAAATCCCGCCCCCTCCCTGTCCCGCCCCAGTGTGTTCACCGCTCTGAGTACAGTGTCAGAAGTGGAAACCTGATTGGCGAGACTGAACCATGTCATCACGGGAAAGATGGGCACGGATTTGGAAAAGAAACGAGACATTCAAGGTCTTTGGGAAGGAAAGCGAGGTTGGAGATGGAGTGGTTGTTTGCGAGGACAGGCGGGTTGGGGGTGGGTGGTTTTGAGATGTGGGAGGGCGGGATGATGATGATGGCAAATTTGGAAAGCGAGGGAGAACAATTGCCGGGAACCATTTCCAATGTCAGCGAGCATGGAGAACCAGGATGGGAAGTTGGGTGGCCAGCAGTTTGATGGGAATGGGGGTCAAGGGAGCAGGATGTGGGTCTCATGGACTTGGAGAGGGAATGAGAGGAGATAGGGGAGAAACTAAAGAAATACATTGATTCGGGTTAGGGCTGGCGGGGCGGGGGGAGGGGGGAGGTTTGGCTCGGTGGGAAAGGGGAATGGGAGGGACACAGCTGAATGAATGGTCTCCATCTTTGTAACAATGAAGTCCGTGACCGCCTCACACTTGCGGTTAGAATTGTGGGTGGAGGCAGTAGGGGAGAGGGCTTTAAGGAGATGGTTGGTTACAGAGAAAGTAAGCATGGAGGATTGAACGGTTTTGGCCGAGCAGAGAGAACCCCCGCTAGCACTTGATGTGGTCCAGCCCGAGCTAGTGATGGATGGCTAAACAAGTTGGGTGCCAGATATACTTGGCTGCAACCATTGTACTTGAGGGAACAAAGTGGGGGTGGGGGGCATACCAGGAACAAATAAAAGCATAAGAACATAAGAAATAGGAGCAGGAGTAGGCCATACGGCCCCTCGAGCCTGCTCCACCATTTAATACTGTTATGTCTGTAATACACTTATGAATGACTCCACGAGGCAATGTGTTGTGCTCAAACTGTAGTGACCTTGGTCCTTTATTTGCAACTCCAGAGTGAGGCATAATCATGGTGGGCAGCCTTTTATACTGGGTCCTGCACACCTATGCAGGTGACCCTCAGGTCTCCCACCATAGTGCCCTCTGGTGGACAGCCTCTGCCACAGGGGCAGGAAACCCCGGTCTCCACCAGTTGCACCCTCTAGTGGTGCCAGCATAGTATATACACAGTGTAAACCTTATTGACAGTACATCAGGTAACAAATCTCCATCTTATGCAACTATACAGTGACCACACAGAGATTATATCTATAGTCAGCATATATAACAAATACGATCATGGCTGATCTGATCATGGACTCAGGTCCACTTCCCTGCTCGCTCCCCACAACCCCTTAATCTCTTATCCGTTAAGATAATCCCTTATTAGTTAAGAGGGCAACAAGCACGGTGTGAGAGTAAAGGTTTTACTAGGGACAAGGACATCAGAGATGGAAGTCAGGGAGTGATTGAACAGATTGATGGCTGAATTATCATTGTGATTGGAGTCTTGCATTTGCATAGCGCCATTTACAACCTCAGGACGTCCCAAAGCGCTTAACAACAACAACAACTTGTATTTATATAGTGTAGTAAAATGTCCGAAGGCGCTGCACAGGAGTGTTTTAAGGCAAAACAAATAAATTTGACACCGAGCTACATAAGAAGAAATTACCACAGGTGGCCAAAAGCTTGGTCAACGAGGTAGGTTTTGAGGAGCGTCTTAAAGGAGAAAAAAGAGGTAGAGAGGTAGCATTTAAAAAGTACTTGGATGTGCATATCCAAGTGAACCTACAGGTCTATGGACCAAGAGCTGGAAAGTGGGATTAGGCTGGGTAGCTCTTTGTTGGCCGGCGCAGACACGATGGGCCGAAATGGCCTCATTCTGTGCTGTAAATTTCTATGATTTCTATGATGTGCTACCATGTTTACTACATGTATGTTTATGGTATCAATCACACATGTTACATTATTTACTAGATCAAATAAACAATGCCTTATTTAATATATCAACAAAATGTGTTAACTTGTTTATATTATACCAACTCATCATCATTGGTGGTCCCTCGAAACGAGGGTGACATGCTTCCACACCCAAAAGGGATGAGTTCAATGAAGGACCTGATATTCCAGGTCCCGAACTACATCCTGAAGGGTGGAAGATGCCTGTGCGTGGATTTTTTTAACGTGGGGTGGCCGTTGCACACCAGCCACCACACGGGCTTGACAGAGCTAGGTCTTGGTCCAATGGCAAGGATTAACCAGGACGACTGGAGACCAGCTCTGCTGCACGGACCTAGTGCGCACACATATCGCAGTGTGGGCTGGCCCGTGCTGCCCCTGGGCCCTCGCCTCTTCTGGGCCCCGAACTCACGCCTCTCCTGGGCTCCAATCACATCGCTCCATGCTCTCTCGCCGCTCCTTCAAAGGCTCCTTCTCGGGGCTTGCAAAGGAGCAGCGTGGAGCCGACCACTTCAAGGTACAGCGCGTGCTGGAGAGCAATGGCTGTGAAGAGGGCGACGGGATTGGGTATCACCAAGGTCCAGATCTCTGATTGGAGCACGGGCAGATACACCAGGAGCGGTGAGGTCGGGGCGGAGGAGTGACGAGGGTTCAAATAGCAGGAGAGCTGACACCACCGTCCCTCTTCCTTGCACTTTCAACCACCTTCTTTCCAATCTCCCCAAAATCTTTTTTACGTTCATAACCTTCGGTTCCCAATTTAATCGATCCACTCGTCCCTATCCTTCTTGCACCCCATATGCACCCCCAGAACTTCCATAACTTCCACCACCTGAAACGGGCTTTCCTCAACCACTCCCCCCCTACTCCTTCCCGCAACCAGGCATTGGGACTTGCTGTAGTTCACTCTGGCTCCTGCAGCCCTGCAATACTCCTCCACTACTCCCATAGCTTTCCTCACCATCAACTACACCTTCCCAATAGGCACAGACCTACTCACACACACTGCCACGATAACTGAAATATAAACAGAAAATGCTGGAAATACTCAGCGGGTCAGGCAGTATCTGTGGAGAGAGGAAACAGAGTTAACGTTTCGGGTCGATGACCCTTCGTCAGAACTGGAAAAAATCGAGATGTGACAGATTCTTCAGCAAGTGTAGGGGCAGGGAAAGAGGGAGGGGAGGAAAGAACAAAAGGGAAGGTCGGTGATAGGGTGGAAGGCAGGAGAGATTAGAGAGACACAAGGGATGGTGGGTAAAAATGAGATGGTAATGGCACAAGTTAGGAAACAAAAGATGAGTCTAGATAGGGTGTGAATGGCAGAATGACCGAAATACCGAGCCAAGATAACTGTCCTGGTTACACATGGTGGTATGGCAATTACCTTGGCTACTCATTTACATGTGGTTATAGCTGTGGCTCAGTGGGTAGCACTCTCGTCTCTGAGTTACAATGTCTGTTCTCGATCAGGCCAACATCCCCAGCATCGAAGCACTGACCACACTCGACCAGCTCCGTTGGGCGGGCCACACTGTCGCCATGCCTGACACAAGACTCCCAAAGCAAGCGCTCTACTCGGAACACCTGCACAGCAAGCGAGCCCCAGGTGGGCAGAGGAAACGTTACAAGGACACCCTCAAAGCCTCCCTGATAAAGTGCAACATCCCCACCGACACCTGGGAGTCCCTGGCCAAAGACCGCCCTAATTGGAGGAAGAGCATCCGGGAGGGCGCTGAGCACCTCGAGTCTCGTCGCCGAGAGCATGCGCAGGCAGCGGAAGGAGCGTGCGGCAAACCAGACTCCCCACCCACCCTTTCCTTCAACCACTGTCTGTCACACCTGTGACAGAGACGGTCATTCCATATTGGACTGTTCAGTCACCTGAGAACTCACTTTTAGAGTGGAAGCAAGTCTTCCTCGATTTCGAGGGACTGCCTATGATGATGATGATGACAACGTCGTGGGTTCAAGTCCCACTCCAAGACTGGAGCACATATTCGAGGTTTATACTCCAGTGCGGCACTGAGGGAATGCTGCCCTGTCGGAGGTGCCGTCTTTCGGCTGAAAACAAGTTACATCTCTTAACTTTTCCAAGTTCTGGCGAAAGGTCACTGACCTGCAGCGTTAACTCTGTCGCTCTCTCCGCGTATGCTGCCCTGACCCGCTGAGCGTTTCCAGCGTTTTCTGTTTTTGTTACAACTGGTGGAGAATGAAACGCATTAAAGATCATATTGTGCTGAGCAGTCGGCAGAATCCACTATCACAGAGTCCCCCTGGAGACCGGCAAAAGAAAGCGCTGACTAAATATAGCAATATATCGCACACACAAGGCTCGGAACCAATCGGATGCTGCCTCCGAACCATGTGACCGGGTGATGTCAGGAGTCTTTCGAGGGAGCAAGGGGGGGCCCCGGGGGTCTCGGGAGTTACGTGTCTATTTTAAGGCATTTCTGGAGCCGGGACATGTTGGAGAAACTGCAGCAACGCTTCTCCTTACAGAACTACAGGAGCATTGCGCAATGTGGAACTCAGGGCCTGCGTGTGAGAGGAACTTAACCACGCTTGGTTGAAACACTACTACAGTGATGATGCTAATGCACTTTTACTGTGTCTTGCTGAGAGCTCAGGGACGACTTTAACCTCTTGACCCAGCTGCCTTTGGTCTATTCAGCATTTTCCTTTCCATGTCAGCCGTGGCTCAGTGGGCAGCGTGCTCGCCCATGAGTCAGAAGGTCGTGAGTTCAATTCTCACTCCAGGGACTTGAGCACGAAATCTAGCTGACGCTCCAGTGCACCGCTGATGCAGAGATGCTGTCTTTCGGATGAGATGTTAAGTTGAGGCCCCGTCTGCTCTCGCAGGTGGACAACTTGTATTTATTTAGCACCTTTAATGTAGTAAGGCACTTCACAGGAGTACTCTAAGACAACAAATTTGACACCGAGCCACAAAAGGAGAAATTAGGGCAGATGACCAAAGGGTCAAAGAGGTTGGTTTTAAGGAGTGCCTTAAAGGAGGATAGAGGCAGGGAGTTTCAGAGCTTCAGGCCCAGGTAACACAAGACACAGCCACCAATGGTTGGTTCAGTGATTATAATCAGGGATGCTCAAGAGGGCAGAATTCGAGGAATGAAGATATCTCGGGAGCTTTGTAAGGCTGGAGGAGATTACAGGGATAGGGAGGGGTGAGGCACATGGAGGGATTTGTAAACAAGGATGAGAATTTTGAAATCGTGGCGTTTTTAACCGGGAGCCAATGTAGGTCAGCGAGCACAGTGGGTGATGGGTGAGCGGGACTTGGTGCAAGTTGGAACATGGACGTAAAAGATCCCATGGCACTAATTGGGAGAAGAGCAGGAGAGTTCTCCCCGGTGTCTTGGCCAATATTTATCCCTGAACATCACTAAAACAGATTATCTGGTCATTTAGCACATTGCAGTCTGTGGGAGTTTGCTGTGCGCAGATTGGCTGCCTTGTTTCCCACATTACAACAGCGACTACACCTCAAAAGTACTTCAGTGACTGTAATGCATTTTGGGACATCCTGTAAGTTAGTTCGTTCGAACTGTTCTTTCTTTCTTTCTTTCTTCCTTTCCTTATCATTCTTGTCTTTCTTTCTCCAGCTACACGGCACAATGGGCTGTTGGCATCACGGAGGCAGCGACTGTCTGGATTGTGCCCGTATAGCGAGCACCTGTCCAATTCGCTGGATCTATTGTTCTCACAATCTCGCAGCTGGGGATGTTATCGCTCCACGTTGCCCACTGGAACTCCTTGCCTCTCTCAGTCTCCGTTTTGTCGATAATCTTTGAGCATTTACAATCCAAACTTGGCCTCATCCAGTAATTTCCTGATGAACTGCAGCATTCAGGCACGACGCGGTGGATGGGGTCCTGCACGATCGAACTTGGTCCCTTTAACTTGGTTTCTCAACAACATTGTGAACTGGTGCTCTGAGCCAATAGGATGTGAGGTCCCGGTGCCAGGAATGGGGCAGTGGGGGGAGAGAGGGGCGGGGAGAGGCACTGTGCGAGCCAACCCTTGTCAACGACGCAGCGAGCAGAGCAGAGCAAACTTGCCCGATAAACAGTGCCTGATACAAACTAGACCCAGAGGTGCGCAGGACAAACCGAGACCCAGGCAGTGCCTGATACACACACAGACCCAGACAGTGCTCGATACAGAAACCCAGACCCAGGGACAGTGCCCAATACACAAACCCAGACCCAGACAGTGCCTGATACACAAACCTTGACCCAGACAGTGCCTGATACACAAACCTTGACCCAGACAGTGCCCGATACACAAACCTTGACCCAGACAGTGCCCGATACACAAACCCAGACCCAGACAGTGCCTGATACACAAACCTTGACCCAGACAGTGCCCGATACACAAACCTTGACCCAGACAGTGCCCGATACACAAACCCAGACCCAGACAGTGCCTGATACACAAACCTTGACCCAGACAGTGCCCGATACACACACAGACCCAGGCAGTGCTCGATACAGAAACCCAGACACAGACAGTGCCCGATACAGAAACCCAGACCCAGACAGTGCCTGATACACATATCCAGACCCAGAAAGTGCCCGATGCACACACAGACCCAGACAGTGCTCGATACAGAAACCCAGACACAGACAGTGCCCGATACACACCCAGACCCAGACAGTGCCTGATACACAAACCTTGACCCAGACAGTGTCCGATACACACACAGACCCAGGCAGTGCCCGATACATACCCAGACCCAGACAGTTCCCGATACACACCCAGACCCAGACAGTACCTGATACACACCCAGACCCAGACAGTGCCTGATACACACCCAGACCCAGACAGTGCCCGATACACACCCAGACCCACACAGTGCCCGATACACACCCAGACCCAGACAGTGCCCGATACACACACAAACCCAGACAGTGCCTGATACACACCCAGACTCAGACAGTGCCCGATACACACCCAGACGCAGACAGTGCCTGATACACAAACCTTGACCCAGACAGTGTCCGATACACACCCAGACCCAGACAGTGCCCGATACACACACAAACCCAGACAGTGCCTGATACACACCCAGACTCAGACAGTGCCCGATACACACCCAGACGCAGACAGTGCCTGATACACAAACCTTGACCCAGACAGTGCCCGATACACACACAGACCCAGACAGTGCCCGATACACACACAGACCCAGGCAGTGCCCGATATACAAACCTTGACCCAGACAGTGCCCGATACACACCCAGACCCAGACAGTGCCCGATACACACCCAGACCCAGACAGTGCCCGATACACACACAGACCCAGACAGTGCCTGATACACACCCAGACTCAGACAGTGCCCGATACACACCCAGACCCAGACAGTGCCTGATACACAAACCTTGACCCAGACAGTGCCCGATACACACACAGACCCAGACAGTGTCTGATACACACCCAGACCCAGGCAGTGCCCGATATACAAACCTTGACCCAGACAGTGCCCGATACACACCCAGACCCAGACAGTGCCCGATACACACCCAGACCCAGACAGTGCCCGATACACACCCAGACCCAGACAGTGCCCGATACACACCCAGACCCAGAGAGTGCCCGATACACACCCAGACCCAGACAGTGCCCGATACACACCCAGACCCAGACTGTGTCCGATACACACCCAGACCCAGACAGTGCCCGATACACACCCAGACCCAGACAGTGCCTGATACACACCCAGACCCAGACAGTGCCCGATACACACCCAGACCCAGACAGTGTCCGATACACACGCAGACCCAGACAGTGCCCGATACACACCCAGACCCAGACAGTGCCTGATACACACCCAGACCCAGACAGTGCCCGATACACACCCAGACCCACACAGTGCCCGATACACACACCCAGACCCAGACAGTGCTCGATACACACTCAGATCCAGACAGTGCGTGACACACACACACCCAGACCCAGACAGTGCCTGATACACACCCAGACCCAGACAGTGCCCGATACACACCCAGACCCAGACAGTGCCCGATACGCATCCAGACCCAGACAGTGCCCGGTACACACCCGGACCCAGACAATGCCGATACACACCCAGACAGAGACAGTGCCCGATACACACCCAGACCCAGACAGTGCCCGATACATACCCAGACCCAGACACTGCCTAATACACAAACCCAGATCCAGAGAGTGCCCGATACACAAACCTTGACCCAGACAATTCCTGATACACAAACTCAGACCCAGACAGTGCCCGATACACACCCAGACAGTGCCCGATACACACCCAGACCCAGACAGTGCCCGATACACACCCAGACAGTGTCCGATACACACCCAGACCCAGACAGTGCCCGATACACACCCAGACCCAGACAGTGCCCGATACGCATCCAGACCCAGACAGTGCCCGGTACACACCCAGACCCAGACAATGCCGATACACACCCAGACAGAGACAGTGCCCGATACACACCCAGACCCAGACAGTGCCCGATACACACCCAGACCCAGACACTGCCTAATACACAAACCCAGACCCAGAGAGTGCCCGATACACAAACCTTGACCCAGACAATTCCTGATACACAAACTCAGACCCAGACATTGCCCGATAAACACCCAGACCCAGACAGTGCCTGATACACACCCAGACCCAGACAGTGCCCGATACACACCCAGACCCAGACAGTGCCAGATACACACCCAGACTCAGACAGTGCCAGATACACACCCAGACCCAGACAGTGCCCGATACACACCCAGACCCAGACAGTGCCCGATTCACACCCAGACCCAGACAGTGCCCGATACACACCCAGACCCAGACAGTGCCTGATACACACCCAGACCCGGACAGTGCCCGATACACACCCAGACAGTGCCCGATACACACCCAGACCCAGACAGTGCCCGATACACACCCAAACCCAGACAATGCCCGATACGCATCCACACCCAGACAGTGCTCGATACACACCCAGACCCAGACAGTGCCCGATGCACAAACCCAGACCCAGACAGTGCCCGATACACACACAGACCCAGACAGTGCCTGTTACACACCCAGACCCAGACAGTGCCCGATACACACCAAGACCCAGACAGTGCCCGATACACACCCAGACCCAGACAGTGCCCGATACACACCCAGACCCAGACAGTGCCCGATACACACTCAGACCCAGACAGTGCCCGATACACACCCAGACCCAGACAGTGCCCGATACACAAACCTTGACCCAGACAGTGCCCGATACACACCCAGACACAGACAGTGCCCGATACACACCCAGACCAGACAGTGCCCGATACACACCTAGACCTAGACAGTGCCTAATACACAAACCCAGACCCAGACAGTGCCCGATACACACCCAGACCCAGACAGTGCTCGATACACAAACCTTGACCCAGACAATTCCTGATACACAAACCCAGACCCAGACAGTGCCCGATACAAGCCAAACCCAGACAGTGCCTGATACACACCCAGACCCAGACAGTGCCCGATACACACCCAGACCCAGACAGTGCCCGACACACACCCAGACACAGACAGTGCCCGATACACACCCAGACCGAGACAGTGCCCGATACACACCCAGACCCAGACAGTGCCAGATTCACACCCAGACCAGACAGTACCCGATACACACCCAGACCCAGACAGTGCTCGATACACAAACCTTGACCCAGACAATGCCTGATACACACCCAGACCCAGACAGTGCCTGATACAAACCCAGACCCAGAAAGTGACCGATAAACACCCAGACCCATACAGTGCCCGATACAAGCCAGACGCAGACAGTGCCTGATACACACCCAGACCCAGACAGTGCCCGATACACACCCAGACCCAGACAGTGCCAGATTCACACCCAGACCAGACAGTACCCGATACACACCCAGACCCAGACAGTGCTCGATACACAAACCTTGACCCAGACAATGCCTGATACACACCCAGACCCAGACAGTGCCTGATACAAACCCAGACCCAGAAAGTGACCGATAAACACCCAGACCCATACAGTGCCCGATACAAGCCAGACGCAGACAGTGCCTGATACACACCCAGACCCAGACAGTGCCCGATACACACCCAGACCCAGACAGTGCCCGATACAAACCCAGACCCAGACAGTGCCCGATACAAACCCAGACCCAGGCAGTGCCCGATACACATCCAGACCCAGACAGTGCCCGATTCACACCCAGACTGCACAGTGCTCGATACACACCTAGACCCAGACAGTGCCTAATACACAAACCCAGACCCAGACAGTGCCCGATACACACCCAGACCCAGACAGTGCCCGATACACACCCAGACCGAGACAGTGCCCGATACACACCCAGACCCAGACAGTGCCCGATTCACACCCAGACTACACAGTGCTCGATACACACTCAGACCCAGATAGTGCCAGATTCACACCCAGACAAGACAGTGCCCGATACATACCCAGACCCAGACAGTGCCTGATACACAAACCTTGACCCAGACAATGCCTGATACACACCCAGACCCAGACAGTGCATGATACAAACCCAGACCCAGACAGTGACCGATAAACACCCAGACCCAGACAGTGCCCGATACACACCCAGACCCAGACAGTGCCCGATACACACCCAGACTCAGACAGTGCCCGATACACACCCAGACCCAGACAGTGCCTGATACACACCCAGACCCAGACAGTGCCCATTACGCATCCAGACCCAGACAGTGCCCAATACACACCCAGACCCAGACAGTGCCCGATACACACTCAGACCCAGACAGTGCCCGATACACACCCAGACCCAGACAGTGCCCGATACACAAACCTTGACCCAGACAGTGCCCGATACACACCCAGACACAGACAGTGCCCGATACACACCCAGACCCAGACAGTGCCCGATTCACACCCAGACCAGACAGTGCCCGATACACACCTAGACCCAGACAGTGCCTAATACACAAACCCAGACCCAGACAGTGCCCGATACACACCCAGACCCAGACAGTGCTCGATACACAAACCTTGACCCAGACAATTCCTGATACACACCCAGACCCAGACAGTGCCCGACACACACCCAGACCCAGACAGTGCCCGATACACACCCAGACCCAGACAGTGCTCGATACACACCCAGACCCAGACAGTGCCCGATACACACCCAGACCCAGACAGTGCCCGATACACACCCAGACCCAGACAGTGCCCAATAGATACCCAGACCCAGACAGTGCCTGATACACACCCAGACCCAGACAGTGCCCGATACACACCCAGACCCAGACAGTGCCCGATTCATACCCAGACCACACAGTGACCGATAAACACCCAGATGCATACAGTGCCCAATACAAGCCTATCGCAGACAGTGCCTGATACATACCCAGACTCAGACAGTGCCCGATACACACCCAGACAGTGCCCGATACACACCCAGACCCAGACAGTGCCCGGTACGCATCCAGACCCAGACAGTGCTCGATACACACCCAGACCCAGACAGTGCCCGATACAAATCCAGACCCAGACAGTGCCCGATACACACCCAGACCCAGACAGTGCCCGATACACACCCAGACCCAGACAGTGCCCGATACACACCCAGACCCAGACAGTGCCCGATACACACTCAGACCCCAGACAGTGCCCGATACACACCCAGACCCAGACAGTGCCCGATACACACCCGGACCCAGACAGTGCCTGATACACACCTGGACCCAGACAGTGCCTGATACACACCTGGACCCAGACAGTGCCTGATACACATCCAGACCCAGACAGTGCCTGATATACACCCAGACAATGCGCGATACACAAAGCCAGACCCAGTCAGATACCTGTGCATACGAAGAAAAGATAGAAAGTACTTCATTTATATAGTGCCTTTCACGACCTCAGGACATCCCAAGCACTTTACAGCCAGTGAATTACATTTGAAGTGTTGTCACTGTTGTAATGTGAGAATCGCAGCAGCCAATGTGTGCACAGAAAGCTGCCACAAACTGCAATGTGATAATGACATAACAATCTCTTTTTGTTATGTTGATTGAGGAAAAATATTGGTCGGGACACCGGGATAGCTGCTCTGCTCTCCTACAAAATAGTGCCGTGGGATCTTTTACGTCCACCTGAGAGAGCAGACGGGACCTTGGTTTAACGTCTCATCCGAAAGACGGCACCTCCGACAGTGTGGCGCTCCCTCAGCACTGCACTGGGAGTGTCAGCCTGGATTTTTTGCTGAAGTTTCTGGAGTGAGATTGGAACCCACAACCTTCTGACTCAGAGGCGAGAGAGTGCTGTGAGTCACGGCTGACACAAGGGATTACACTACAGGCCACACATGATACAGTGAGATCCTTGGTGCAGAGGCATTTACTCAGCAGTGCACTCACGGTCAACAATAACAACAACAACTTGCATTTATATCGCACCTTTAACGCAGTAAAACGTCCCAATGCACTTCACAGGAGTGTTCCTCTGGGTACAAGTGCACGCAGTCTCCTTTTCCGTAATGAATAGAAGTTTGGTCGTGGGAGTGTCACACAAGGTTACAGAGAGATGTGTCAACGACAGGACCAGTATCGGCTGACACTCTTTGTTGCTTTACTGGTTTTCTGGTCAGTGAATGCTGGGACTATGGTACCTCGACAGACCACTGTAAAATCTATCACACGGGGCTAATGTCTAACAAATGTGGAGCCCCCACTAGACTGAGCACAGTGGATTCGAATTGCTGAAGGTGCTGATTTATCTATTTGCCGAGTTTTATTAAGAGTCACGAAGGGGGCAATTTTATGACAGTTATCATCATCCTAGGCGGTCCCTCGAACGAGGATGACTTGCTTCCACGAGTTCACAGATGTTTCAATGAAGGACCCGATGTTCCAGTCCTGAACTCTAGTTGAAGGGTGGAAGATGCCTGTGCGTGGATTTTTTTAACGTGTGGTGACCGTTGCACACCAGCCACTACAGGGCTCAACAGAGCTAGGCCTTTATCCAGTGGCAAGGATTTACCAGGACAACTGGAGACCTGCTCTGTTGCACGGACCTAGTGCGCACACATATCGCAGTGTGGGCTGGGCCCGTGCTGCCCCTGGGCCTTAGTCTCTTCTGGGCCCCATTTAACAGCATCGCCGAATCCCCCCACCCTCAACATCCTGGGAGTCACCATTGATCAGAAACTTAACTGGACCAGCCACATAAATACCGTAGCTATAAGAGCGACTCAGAGGCTGGGTATTCTGCAGCGAGTGTCTCACCTCCTGACTCCTCAAAGCCTTTCCACCATCTACAAGGCACAAGTCAGGAGTGTGATGGAACACTCTCCACTTGCCTGGATGAGTGCAGCTCCTACAACACTCAAGAAGCTCGACACTATCCAGGACAAAGCAGCCCGCTTGATTGGCACCCCATCCACCACCTTCAACATTCACTCCCTCCACCACCGGCGCACCGTGGCTGCAGTGTGCACCATCCACAAGATGCACTGCAGCAACTCGCCAAGGCTTCTTCAGCAGCACCTCCCAAACCCACGACCTCTACCACCTAGAAGGACAAGGGCAGCAGGCGCATGAGAACACCACCACCTCCACGTTCCCCTCCAAGTCACACACCATCCTGACTTGGAAATATATCAGCCGTTCCTTCATCGTCGCTGGGTCAAAATCCTGGAGCTCCCTCCCTAACAGCACTGTGGGAGTACCTTCACCACACGGACTGCAGCGGTTCAAGAAGGCGGCTCACCACCACCTTCTCAAGGGCAATTAGGGATGGGCAATAAATGCCGGCCTTGCCAGCGACGCCCACATCACATGAACGAATAAAACAATTGAATTGTGTTCTTAGGATGTTTACGTAACACACAGGGTGGGGGAGGCAAAGGGAAGGGAGATTAATCCATCGCACGTCCAACAAATGCAGAGATACAGTTCAACTTCCCTTATCCAGAACTCCCTTATCCGGAACCACCTCTCGTCCGGAACCATTCCCGGCCACCAGGTGGCGCATGCGCAGAACCCCGACATGAACAAATTGAAGTCCTTCCTCATTGCCGACTCCCGCAATCGTTGGCCTGACCCCACGATCCACCATCCCCCCGCCCCCCCATGATCTCTCTGCCGCACTCCCAGCCCCAAGCCAGCCAGCCCCGATATCCCCTTGCTCAGTACCTGTACCATCCAGTTTAACGTGGCCACCCCTCATCCGGAAAAATCCCTTATCCAGAACAGGCCAGGTCCCAAGGGTTCCGGATTATGGAGGTTCAACCTGTACCAGAATGGTAAAGGCTAATGATTATGGTTAAAGGGCTAATAGTTGAGTTTGACGTCTGGGTTGTCCTCGGCCTTGCCCCCGATGAGGGCCCTCTATTGCGTCAGTGTGCTATTTTTCCATGTCCAATGCTAGTTGTCCTGGTGGGTCTCCGAGGGGCAGTGCCGGTTTGGGGGAGATTTGTGTCATAGACCCATGAGGCTGCCGCACACCCAATTGATAAAACACCCAAAAGAACAAGCTAGAAAGAAGTGACGTTGAATTCGGTCTGGGATTTGAACCCAGGATCATGTCTGTATTTTGTAACTTGAATATTTTGCCTTGGAGGAGATGCAGTGCAGTCACAACAATGATATCGGCGCTAAATGTGTCGGACAGGTTGCACAGACTAAGCTTGCATCCCTTGGTTATAGAGTTTATGGGGTGATCTGATGGAGGTGTTTAAGATGATGAAAACATTTGATAGGGGAGAGAGAAACCATTACCTCTGGTGGGAGAGAGCAGATCAAGGGAGCATAACCTCAAAATTAGAGCCAGGCCATTGAGATAGTGGAAACCTGGGACATTCTCCCCACAAAATACCATTCAGGCTGGGTGTCAATTGAAAATGTTGTAACTGAGATAGATTAATTTTGTTGGGTAAGGGTACATAAGAACATAAGAAACAGGAGCAGGAGTCGGCCATTTGGCCCCTCGAGCCTGCTCCGCCATTCAATAAGATCATGGCTGATCTAATCTTGGCCTCAGCTCCGTTTCCCCGCCCGCTCCCCTTCACCCTCGACTCCCTTATCGTTCGAAAATCTGCCTATCTCCACCTTAAATATATTCAATGACCCAGCCTCCACAGCTCTCTGGGGCAGAGAATTCCACAGATTCAGAAGAAATTCCTCCTCGTCTCAGTTTTAAATGGGCGATCCCCCTTATTCTGAAACTAGGCCCCTCCTAGTTCTAGATTCTCCCATGAGGGGAAACATCCTCTCTGCATCTCAGGTTATGCCCTCTTGTTCAGCAGAGGTATTAAGGGATGCGGAACCAAGGCGGGTAGATGGAGTTAAGATGCAGATCAGCCGTGATCGAATGGCGGAACAGGCTCGAGGGGCCGAAGGGGCCTGCTCCTGTTCCTATGTTCCTAGATCTGAGGGATTGGTCTTCAGAACTGCCCCGTTTCAAAGCACTACGTCCAGTTCTGCATTCTCAGAGTGTCCAGTGATGAGTCTGGGTCTTGGCTAAGCCTTTTTTTTTTCAGAGACACTGAAGTGATTCTCTTTTGTCATTGAGTGGCTCCCCAAAGGAAATACTGTTTCTTTCACGACTATTCACAAGGAGGGCATTCCTTCAATTCTTCTCTCAGCCCTTCCATTCTCTTTGTGCAACACCAGCCTCATTCTCTGGGCTCTTAAGGCTACAGTTGGCCTCAAGCATTTGTGAGATGAGGACTCCAAGGTTACTAGCAGCTGGTGAAGGCATTGTGGTGCTGCGGAGGCACAAGAAAAAGACACAATCGGCGCAGGAATTGATCCTGAGGGAATCGGCCTCCTTTGTTGTGGGAAATGGAACAAAAATACATTTAAGAAAATAAACTATGTTGCAAAAAGCAACCTAGTGCAGATCTGTCCATGGGATAATGCATGAGTATATCAGAAACATTTCTATAGCACCTTTTATAACCTTGAACGCTAAGGGAGTCAAGGGTTATGGGGAGCGGGCAGGGAAGTGGAGTTGAGACCATGATCAGATCAGCCACGATCTTGTTGAATGGCGGAGCAGGGTCGAGGGGCCGAATGGCCGACTCCTGCTTCTATTATGTTCTCAGGGCTTCACAAAGCACTTTACAGGCATTAACCACTGTTGTAATCGAGGGAAACACAGCAGCCAATTTGCGCACAGCAAGGTCCCATAAACAGCAATGAGATAACGATCAGATAATCTGTTGTGGTGATTTTTGGTTGGGGGATCAATGTTGGCCAGCACACCGTGAGAACTCCCCTTGCTCATCTGCGAGTAGTGCCTGGGCGTCTTTTGTGTCTACCCGAGAGGGCGGATGGGGGCCTTGGTTTAGTGTCTCACCTGAAAGACGGCGCCTCCGGCAGGGCAGCACTGCCCTGGGGACTGCGAGCCTGGATTGTGTGCTCGAGTCTCTGGGGTGGGACTTGAACTCAGAGGAGAAGGTGCTATCCACTGAGCCATGGCTGACAATTTAAGGCAGGAGGGAGCAGGAAGCAGAGTTTGGCAAGGGGAAGAATGGAACTGTTGAGCAAAGAGAAACGAGCAGAGGGGGGCAAGGGCTACGGGGCGAGGGCTTTGCTGATTGGCCTGTGATTACACAAATTAGGGTTGTATTCCCTCGAATTTAGAAGGTTAAGGGGTGATCTGATCGAAGTTTTCAAGATATTAAGGGGAACGGATAAGGTAGATAGAGAGAAACGATTTCCACTGGTTTGGGAATTCTACTAGGCTAAAACTAGAGTCAAGCCTATCAGGAGTGAAATTAGGAAACACTTTACACACAAAGGGTGGTAGAAGTTTGGGATTCTCTTCTGCAAACGACAATTGATGCTCGATCAATTGTTAATGTTTAAATCGGAGAATGATAGCTTTTTGTTATGCAAAGGTATTAAGGGATAGGGGCCAAAGGTAGATGGAATTGGGTCACAGATCAGCCATGATCTCATTGAATGGGGTAACAGGCTCGAGGGGCTGAGTGGCCCCCTCCTGCTCCCATGTTCCTATCCCAGTGTTGCTGGACCCGAGGAATCAGACTGCCCCCGGTGACTTGTTTTTCTCCCCTCATGTCTCCTCGTCATGGTCAGTCTGTAATGAGCCGTTTGCTCCTTGCCCAGGGAAATGTGACATCCTTTGGTGTAACGCAGACCAATCGAATTCCAAGAGGGATACGGTTTGGACGTGGCCACAAGCCTCCACATGATCCCCAATGAGGAGACTGCCCATTCCTGGCAGCTCACGGCAAACTCAGCCTCCACGTTGTTCCCCAAGTCTGCTCTCAAGGGGAAGGAGCACATCACTCCCAGTTCAGTTAGTCCACGCCTGGTTGCCAGGAAATGAATAAATTACAACTGGCTGAAATTGAGTGCGATTAGTAATCAATCGGAATCAGTCTTCGAGTCAGCCTCGTCAAAGCAGCCAATCCAACCACAGTTCAGGACTGTACCCTGACCAGATTGGACAAGGTGTTACTGGACTCTGATTGGATAGCACAGTATGACACTGCAGTCTTGTTAAGTTGGGGGCAGTGGTGGGTGCCAGCTGTGGCTCAGTGAGCAGCACCCTCGCCTCTGAGGCAGAAGGTTGTGGGTTCAAAGTCCCACTCCAGAGACCTAAGCACATCTTGGCTGACACTCCAGTGCAGTGCTGAGGGAGTGCTACACTGTCAGAGGTGCCATCTGCCCTCTCAGGTGGATGTAAAAGATCCTGTGGTACTATTTCAAAGAAGAGCAGTGGTAGTTCTCCCCAGCATGCTGGGCGACATTTATTTCTCAACGAACAACGCTGCTGATTATCTCATTGCTGTTTGCGTTCCAGGGCCTGCCGCTCCAGCTCTTTTCTAGCCGACCTGTGGAGCTGTTCTCTCACAGGTCGGGGGAGGCCACAATGTTCCAAGGCCTGCCGATCCACGGGCCTAGCCCACACTGCGAAATGTGTGCTCACTAGGTTCATGCAGCAGAGCTGGTTTTCATTGCCACTGGATAAAGGCCTAGCTCTGTCAAGCCCGAGTGTTGGCTGGTGTGCAACGGCCACCACACGTTAAAAAAATCCACGCACAGGCATCTTCCACCCCCTCAACTGGAGTTCAGGACTGGAACATCGGGTCATTCATCGAAACATCTGTCAACTCGTGTGGAAGCAAGTCATCCTCGTTCGAGGGACCGCCTATGGTGATGATGCTGTTTGTGGGAGCTTGCTGTGCGCAAATTTGCTGCCACATTTCCTGCATTATAACAATGACTACAATTCAAAAGTACTTTATTGGCTGTAAAGCACTTTGGGACTTTGAGATTGTGGAAGGTTCTATAAATGCAAATGCTTTCTTCCTGTTACTATAGCTCAGTGGCTCAATGGGCAGCACATTTGCCTCTAAGTCAGAAGGTTGTGGGTTCAAGTCCCACTCCAGGGAACATGTTCACATAAATCTAGGCTGACATGCCCAGTGCAGTGCTGAGGGAGTGCTGCACTGTCGGAGGTGCCGTCTTTCAGATGAGGTGTTAAACCGAGGCCACCTCTGCTCCCTTAGGTGGATGTAAAAGATCCCATGGCACTATTTCGAAGTCCCTGATGTCCTGGGGCCAATATTTATCACTCAATCAACATAACAAAAACAGATTATCTGCTCAGTATTACATTGCTGTTTGTGGGAGCTTGCTGTGTGCTAATTGGCTGCCACGTTTCCCACATTACAACAGTGACCACACTCCAAAAGTACTGGTTGTGAAAGGTGCTATAGAAATGTAACTCTTTCTTTCTTTCCTATGGTTTTGGCAGTGTGCCACCCTGTGGTCCCCTGACTGGATTGAGCAATGCAGTGCTGTACTCTTTCAACCACTTTCCGAGACTAGAATTGGATGCTCATGAGAATTTGATGAATCATTTCGATATTTGGTCACCAAGACAACATCAGTCCAAACTGCCTTCCACTTGCAGAGTGCATTTGGTGCAAGTTGGTCAGGAAAGCTGGTGACTCGACTCCACACTGTGGTGGACACCCAGGCTCACGCACAGCACAACACCACGATGGGGATGCGTCGGGGAGAGGAACGGGAAACATGTGATTGCACTAGAGAGGGTACAGAGGAGATTTACGAGGATGTTGCCAGGACTGGAGAGTTTTAGATATGAGGAAAGATTGGATGGGCTGGGGTTGTTTTCTTTGGAGCAGAGGGCTGAGGGGAGACATAATTGAGGTGTGTAAAATTATGAGGGGCCTGGATAGAGAGGATAGGAAGGACCTATTTCCCTTAGCGGAAAAGTCAATAAGCAGGGGGGCATAGATTTAACGTAATTGCGGGGAAGTTTAGAGGGGATTCGAGGGGAAATGTCTTCACCCAGAGGGTGGTGAGGGTCTGGAACTTACTGCCTGAAAGGGTGGTAGAGGCAGAAACCCTCACCACATTTAAAAATTACTTGGATGTGCACCTGAAGTGCCGTAACCTGCAGGGCTACGGACCAAGAGCTGGAAAGTTGGATTCGGCTGGATAGCTCTTTGTCGGCCGGCACGGATACGATGGGCCAAAATGGCCTCCTTCCGTGCTGTAAACTTCTAGGATTCTATGAAGAACAGGTAAATAGTGATTAGAAGACACCACCCCTGCAGAGGTGGAAGAGAAATCTGAGGAGGAGGAGGAGTCATACCAGGCGGCAAGTCGGAGGGGGAGACTATACACGCGCAGTTTGGACGCAGGGAAGAGAAGGGGCGTATGTACAGCAGCGAGGAGAGTGCTGTTTTGCCTTTTCCACACCGCACTCTGAACAGATATTAAATCTCAGTTTGCAGATTTTCTTCAACAGAAGGCTGTGTGTTCGGAATGCGGCAGAGAGGGATCGCTGCTCCCAGGATTAAGCAACACAGTCAGGTCGGAAGCGGAACGCCAACACCACTTAGCCAGGGAAAGATAATCCCAAGAAACCGAAGCCTATGTGCCAGGCCAGTAGGTGCTTGCAGCCCTCGCAAACAAGCGGGGACACTGGCAAAGTTGATTGGCAAAAGAACCAAAGACGACGCAAGAAAAAAACTGTTTCACGCAGAGAGTGGCTCAGATCTGGAGCGCACTTCCTGAGAGGGTGGTGGAGGCAGACTCAATTTTATCTTTCAAAAGGGAGTTGGATAAGTAGCTGAAGGAAGAAAAAAAAAATTGCAGGGCTACGGGGAAAGGGTGGGCGAGTGTTGTAATGTATGCACCTGTGAGTATGCTCACGGGTTTGTAGAGCTGTTGCGTTCAGCCCGACTGCCTGCCTCTCTTCCGTGGGTACATCCGCACCAGGGTGTCCCTGGAGATGGAGCATGCGGTGTCCACCGGTACGCTCGCGGCCTTCCGCGTGAGGTGGGCACCGGAGGGACTGGAGTGCATCATCACCCCCGGCAACCAAATTTTAATTTGATTAAAGGTTTCTCGTTACAGTTTAAAATTGTTAATTTGTGGGTTCCAGTGCCAAAAGGGGGCACTTGTTTAAGATTCTACCAAAATAATTATGGAGCTGTTGAGTTGGGAGTGGCTTAGCCAGTAACGTGATGTTCACAAGACTCAATAAAACCCCAGCCAGTTGGGTTCAGGGGATTCACGATGGGGCAGGTGGTTGTGAGCCTGGTGGATGAACTGGTAATGTGTAGTGTGATTGTTAAACATTTGGCTAATAAACCAACTAGTTCTTAATAGCAATGTGTTGCTATGAATTCTTAAGCAAAGAACCCGTGAAGCAAATACGTTACGAGTGGGACTAGCCAAGAGCCAGC
Organism: Pristiophorus japonicus; assembly: GCF_044704955.1. Classification (NCBI taxonomy): domain Eukaryota; kingdom Metazoa; phylum Chordata; class Chondrichthyes; family Pristiophoridae; genus Pristiophorus; species Pristiophorus japonicus. The sequence continues at coordinate 23,858,994 of NC_092000.1, read as the reverse complement.
ACGTGGTCAACGGGCCGAATGGGCACCATCCGTGCTGCAACCATGCTATGATTCTGTGATGAAGGAGGAATGTTGGCGAGGACACCAGGAGAAGTCGCTGCTCTTCTTCATCACCATCCAGAGACTTGCTTCCACTCTAAAAGTGAGTTCTCAGGTGACTGTACAGTCCAATACAGGAATTACAGTCTCTGTCACAGGTGGGACAGACAGTGGTTGAGGGAAAGGGTGGGTGGGACTGGTTTGCCGCAAGCTCCTTCCGCTGCCTGCGCTTGATTTCTGCATGCTCTCGGCGACGAGACTCGAGGTGCTCAGCGCCCTCCCGGATGCGCTTCCTCCACTTAGGGCGGTCTTTGGCCAGGGACTCCCAGGTGTCGGTGGGGATGTTGCACTTTATCAGGGAGGCTTCGAGGGTGTCCTTGAAATGTTTTCTCTGCCCACCTGGGGCTCGCTTGCCGTGTAGGAGTTCCGAGTAGAGCGCTTGCTTTGGGAGTCTCATGTCGGGCATGCGGACAATGTGGCCCGCCCAACAGAGCTGGTCGAGTGTGGTCAGTGCTTCGATGCTGGGGATGGTGCTCTTCCTAAGATCGTGCCACAGGATCTTTAATATCCAACTAAGCTGATAAGGCCGCTATGATTCTAGTTCGGTCTACGATCGTAGCAAGTGGCAGCCTGACTGCAACAGGCGGCGGTAAATACAGTAAGAATATCTCAGTGTCACTGCAGGGGAACAAACAATGTCAAATCAACTTATTGAGAATACTTAAACCAGATTTCATGACACAATTCATTCTTCAGAAATCACTAATACATAGCGCATCAGTGCAAAAAGTAATCAAAAAGGCTAATGGAATTTTGGCCCTTATCTCAAGCGAGGCTGGAATACAAAGAGCAAAATAAAGATATGATGCTTCAGTTGTACAGAGCCTTAGTCAGGCTGCGTCTAGAGTAACTGTGTTCAGTTCTGGGCCCCCGCACCTCAGGAAGGCTATATCGGCCTTGAAGAAGGTGCAGCACAGATTCACCAGACTGATACCAGGTTTTAAAGGGTTAATGTACGAGGCCGGGTTGCACAAATGTGGCTTGCGTTCCAAAATGAACCATGCAAAATTCTTACAGGGCTTGACAGGGTAGATGCAAGGAGGATGTTTCCCCCGGGCTTGGGAGTCTAGAACCAGGGGTCACAGTCTCAGGGTAAGGGGTCGGCCATTTAGGACTGAGATGAGTAGAAATTTCTTCACTCAGAGGGTGGTAAATCTTTGGAATTCTTTACCCCAGAGGGCAGTGGAGGCTCAGATGTTGAGTATATTCAAGACAGCGATCGATAGATTTGTGGATATTAAAGGAATCAAGGGATATGGAGATCGGGTGAGTAAGTAAAGTTGCGGTCGATGATCAGCCGTGATCTCATTGAATGGCGGAGCAGGCTCGAGGGGCCGAATGGCCTGCTCCTATTTCTTATGTTCTTGTGTCCGTTCCCTTGAGTATAAAAGTTGAAGGGTGACCTGATTGATTGTTTAAAACAGTAAAGTGATTGCATAAGATAGATACAAAGAAACTATTTCTTCTGGTGGGGGGAAACATAGAAACATAGAAAATAGGTGCAGGAGCAGGCCATTCGGCCCTTCGAGCCTGCACCACCATTCAATAAGATCATAGCTGATCATTCCCTCAGTACCCCTTTCCTGCTTTCTCTCCATATCCCTTGATCCCCTTAGCCGTAAGGGCCATATCTAACTCCCTCTTGAGTATATCCAATAAACTGGCATCAACGACTCTCTGCGGCAGGGAATTCCACAGGTTAACAACTCTCTGAGTGAAGAAATTTCTCCTCGTCTCAGTCCTAAATGGCTTACCCCTTATCCTAAGGCAGTGACCCCTGGTTCTGGACTTCCCCAACATCGGGAACATTCTCCCCGCATCTAACCTGTCCCGTCCCGTCAGAATCTTATATGTTTCTATGAGATCCCCTCTCATCCTTCTAAGCTCTAATGTATAAAGGCCCAGTTGATCCAGTCTCTCCTCATATGTCAGTCCAGCCATCCTGGGATCAGTCAGGTGAACCTTCGCTCCACTCCCTCAATAGCAAGAACGTTCTTCCTCAGATTAGGAAACCAAAATTGAACACAATATTCCAGGTGAGGCGTCACCAAGGCCCTGTACAACTGCAGTTAGACCTCCCTGCTCCTATACTCAAATCCGCTAGCTATGAAGGCCAACATACCATTTGCCTTCTTCACCGCCTGCTGTACCTGTATGCCATCTTTCAATGACTGATAAACCATGACACCCAGGTCTCGTTGCACCTCCCCTTTTCCTAATCTGCCGCCATTCAGATAATATTCTGTCTTTGCATTTTTGCCCCCAAAGTGGATAACCTCACATTTATCCACAATATACTGTATCTGCCATGCATTTGCCCACTCACCTAACCTGTCCAAGTCACCTTGCAGCCTCTTAGCGACCCCTCACAGCTCACACCGCCACCTAGTTTAGTGTCATCTGCAAACTTGGAGATATTACACTCAATTCCTTCATCTAAATCATTGATGTATATTGTAAAGAGCTGGGGTCCTAGCACTGAGCCCTGTGGCAATCCACTAGTCACTGACTGCTATTCTGAAAAGGACGTTTATCCCGACTCTCTGCTTCCTGTCTGCCAACCAGTTCTCTATCCACGACAGTACATTACCTCCAATATCACGTGCTTCGATTTTGCACATCAATCTCTTGTGTGGGACCTTGTCAAAAGCCTTTTGAAAGTCCAAATACACCACATCCACTGGTTCTCCCTTGTCCACTCTGCTGGTTACATCCTCAAAAAATTCCAGAAGATTTGTCAAGCATGATTTCCCTTTCATAAATCCATGCTGACTCGATCCGATCCTGTCACTGCTTTCCAAATGCGCTGCTACTTCATCCTTAATAATTGATTCCAACATTTTCCCCACTACTGATGTCAGGCTAACCGGTCTATAATTACCAGCTTTCTCTCTCCCTCCTTTTTTAAAAATGGTGTTACATTAGCTACCCTCCAGTCCATAGGA